>NC_056747.1:147227349-147414124 GCF_019279795.1 Protopterus annectens | reverse complement strand
TACAAAAATTGTTTGTCTTCTTCCATGTTATGTAAGGCTTTCTTGAAAGGCACTTTCCTCCTTAGACCTCCCACCCTGCCAAGTAAAAGATCCTTCTCCTCCCTGGGACTTGACAGTGGTACTGAATGATTTAAAGTATCGTTCTTGGAAAACTCTGTTTTTAGTTTCAATCACTTCTGCCAAAACGATTTCTGAAATACTCTTTCATGCATGACTCTGTACATTATTTTCCGTAAAGACAGGATTGCTTTATGAACTTAACACTTCCTTTTTACTTAGTGATTTCTGAATCGGACATGAACCAATCTGTTCATTTACTGGTTTTCTTTCCAGATTTGTAAACAAAGGAGAATACGTGCTATATCTTCTGGATGTGCCCAGGCAGTTACATAATTATTTAGACAGAACTTAAAAAAAAGTCTTCTTAACCTCTTAGTAGTGTTATACTTCTCCCTTCATGTCACTATGTCATATAAGAAAAGTAGTGTTGGTTTCAATGTACGGAATGCAGCCGTAAGTTACCACTTTCTGATGGCCATGATTTTTGTGTTTATTTCCTGAATGTTTCCCACCTTTCAGTGGATACTCCGTGTGGGATTTGTAGAATTTTTTCGACTAGGACTCTAAATGAAAGGAAGAATGAATTAATTCTAAAAGGCCTCCTTAAAACTCCTTTCTGCGAGGCTATCTCTGGGTCGGAGGGCTCACCCCCTCTTGCTAAACCTCATAAGCGTTCTTCCTCCTAGAGGTTGCTCACTTCATCTTCTGGAGATCGCAAGGAGTCCGACTCACAAAAAGGTAAAAATTTTGAGCCCAGCGCTGCTATCTGTGGTCCTTTCGGACCCAGTCTTGGCACCACCCTAGTTGATTCTCTCTCCAGCTATGTCTTTATTGCCACTAGCACCGGTGTTCCCGGTGCAGACACTTATGGCTCCGACGGTTTCATCGCAGCCCTTTTCGGCACCACTGACGGTGCAGACCCTCTTGGCACCGTCTCTGTAGGTCTCCGGCATCGTTGGTGCAGACTCCTTCGGCTCTGTCCTTGCTGATGCTGTCAAATTCAGGGATACTGCCCGTGCAGATGCCTTTGGCACAGACATGCTGCTAGGTGCAGACATTTTCGGCACCATTGTTACCAGTGCAGACACCTTACTCGACGGGACCGTATTCATCATTGCAGATATTTGCCACACCACCCTTCAAGGTGCAGACAACCTTGATGCCTATGACGCTGCCTTTGTCGGTGCAGATAACCTCGACATGATTCTCCTTGGTGCAGACATCCTTGGTTCCGGGCTCTGCATCACATGAACTCACAAGGACTAAGTACTCCCCTACTTGGATCTGTTTGTGGGAAATCAGTGCAACCTCTTTCTAGACGGGCCAGAATCTCCATCAGGTCTCTCTATTAGGTCCACCAGGAGCCTCACAGAACAGGATGTTTTGCGGCTTATCGATCAGTTGCTTGTGGCCAGGGTTCTCTCTCACTTATCTAAAGCTGCGCTCCCTCTTGCAGGTGGCCGTATTTCTCCACAGACTCCAACTTACACTCCTCCTTTGACTTCCAGGGAAGCATCTTCCTCCGACAGCAGCTTCCCTTTTTTCGACACCAACAGTGGACCTCACATTGTAGCCGGAGTCGTCCTTGTGGCCCTCGGTGCACTGGCACTGGGCCCTTCTCAGGCTTGTGGCTGTGCCATGGGGGTACGCATTCTTGGCATACTAATTTTTTTCATGGCACCCTCCAGAAATCCTCCTTCCTTCATGCTCCACAGTCCTCTTGAGACTCCTGGTCTGGGGGTCAGCTCGTCAGGGTGGGGTGTTACCCCAGTTCCGACATTGTTGTACTCTGTTCTTGGCTCCCATCCCTCTTCGGGTGGTCCGGTCTTCCAGGCCATGGAGAGGGCACTTGCCTCTGTGGACAAAATCTCCCTGTCAGAGTCCTTGTCCCCCTGTGTGCCGCAACTGTCAGAAGCCACAACTACCAGACCCCGGGCACAAGGGCCTCTGGTTTCTCCCCTCAGGTGACCCCCCCCTCCTCGCAGTCTTCCCCAGAGCTCCCCACTAAGGAAGTTCCTTGCAAGGCTTCATGCAAGGGGAAGCACATGGACTCCACTGAGGAGTATCTAACCAATGATACAGACTTTGATGATGTGGAAGAGTCCCCCATGGTCACCCTCCGATGATGTGTCCTGTGGTGACATCCTCGAGATCCTAAGACAGAGGGGGGGGGCCTGGAAGTCCTCCAACCCTTCCTCAGAGGAATCAGTATTCCTGCCAGCCTTTCGTGCCCGCCCCCTATTTCCTGGGTTACCCCACCGGCCAATGAGCTTGTCCAGCTCATCATCCAGCATGTATGGAAGTCTCCTGACACCTTGGAAACTATTCCTCGGAGGCCTGACCAGATTTTATCTCTCCCTGCTGAACATCCTCATTGGTTGTAAGGTCTTCCAGTAGATGCCATGGAGGTGGCGGCTGCAACTAAAAAAGATTTGGCAGAAGAGAGCCAGACTGTCCATCCGCCCAGCAAGGAGTCTCTGGCAATAGACAGACTTGGGGAAGCATGTGTTTGCTTCGTCAACCTTCGCAGTAAGGTCCTTGAATTAGGTGGCACACTTTACGAGGCTCCAGAGGGACCTTATCAACCAACTCCCTGAAACCTTGCCAGGAGCTGTTTCTGATGAGGTGCGTGACAACGTAGCTTCTCAGATAGCGACTCTGAAATCGATATTCAGTTCTTCCATGTGCCTCATTTCACACTCAATGGAAGGAGCGGCTAGAGCAGCAGGCGCAGGCATAGTCGCGAGACGTCATGCCTGGATGTGCCTTTGCGACTTTACCGTCTCCTTTAAGGCTTCCTTTATTAATGCCCCATCGAGGCCACTTCATTGTTTCGCCCTAAGGTTAAAGATACGCTGGCAAGGTGTGAACAAGATGGTAAGACCCTGTCTGCCGTTGGTGTCCCACACTCCACCCCTCAACGATTCTACTCCAGAAATCATAGGAGCGGGAAGATCTGGCACAAGAAATCTCAGGACCCTTTCTGTGATGCACGTGCCGAGTTCTCCCTTAAGGGCGAAACTCTAATGGAAGGCACCCTTTTGGGCCAGGGGAGGTCCACAAAACCGGGGTTCCAGAGATTCTTTCTCTGGACATCCCTGCCAGCGCTCCTGAAGCGTTGCCCAGGTTTTCACTTCTGGAAGCGGTCGGGGGTCATTTTTCCTTGTACCCCACAGCCTGGCGAACCATAACCACCGATTCTTGGGGTCAGCGGATAATATCCAGAGGCTACCGCATTCCCTTCTATCTCTGTCCCACTTCAGCATGAGACTTACACGACGACTCACCCAGTCAAAGGGAAGCAACAGCACACGAAATCCAAAAGCTGCTACAAAAAGTGTCATCCAAATGGTCCCCCCAGACCAGATAGCATCTGTTTTTTACTCTAGCTTCTTTTTAGTGCCAGAAGAGGCAGGGGACTGGAGACAGATTCTGGATCTCAGCACACTAAACAAAATTTAAAAGCAGAGAAATTCCGGATGGTCATGATTCAGTGTATCCTTCCTCTTCTGGAAGAAGATGATTGGATGTGCTCCGTAGATCTTCAAGATGTGTATTACCATATAAAAGTGGACAAGCGCTCAAGAAGATACCTTCGCTTCCGCATAGGAGCCAGTCACTACCAGTTTCGAGCACTGCCATTCGGTCTCTCTCCAGCCTCCAGAGTGTTCACCAAATACATGGCAGTGGTTATCGCCCACCTGCGACTTCAAGGATTCCAGGTGTTTCCATACCTATTGGACTGGCTCCTTACCCCCCCCCCCCACCAAGCGTCTACTAGCAAAAGCCCTAGACTACACACTTCTCACAGCTCAGCACTTGGGAATCGCTATAAACTGGGAGAAGTCCAACAAGACCCCGGCACAGCCTTTAGAATTCATCAGAGTTCTGTTGGACACGAGAATTGCACAGCATCACTTATGGATCACAGACTTCAAAGAATAAGACAGCAGGTTCAGCCGCTATACTGTCACCAGAAATCTTCTGCTCGGTCCATACCACAACTTTTGGGATTGATGGCAGCCTCGATCACCATTGTTCCTCTGGCCAGATTCCCCATGAGACTTTTTCAGTGGCTACTTCTCACTAGGTGGTACCCTCTACAACATCCTTTGTCTTTTCAGATAAGTGTAACTCAGAGATGCAAGCAAGATTTGCTCTGGTGGACGTCCCAAAATCCCCAACAATGGTCTCGTCCCTTCAGCCCCTATCAGCCAAAAGCCACGGTGACCCACAGATGCCTCCCTGATGAAGTGGGGGGGGGTGCTATGTCAGGGAAACTCGGTCCAAGGCATCTGGTCAGAGACAGAGGCTCATTTGCATGTCATTGTCCTGGAACTGAGTGGTGCTATTAGCGTTGCAAGCATTCCTCTCGATCCTTCCATTAGGGTCTATTGCAATCCAATCAGACATTATGTCAGTAGTCTGGTACAACAACAAGCAAGGGGGCACCAGATCTTACCCGTTATGCCAAGAGGTCTTGAGAATATGGCAGTGGGCGATAGCTTCCAACAGCTTTCTATTTGCAGCGCACATTCCGGAAGCTCCAACGTGATAGCGGACAAGTTGAGCAGGTGCATTCTACAACCTCACAAGTGGTCCCTCAATCCTGTCATAGTGGCAAAAATGTTCAACTGTGGGGCCCAGCCTTGCTGCGATCTATTTGCCTCCCCAATCAACTACAAGTGCAGCAACTACTTTGCCCTGATCTACCCTCGGGGACAGTCACCGAGAGACTGTTTAGTCTATGCTTGGCCCTCGGGTATGCTTTATGCCTATCCTCCTCTACCCCTCATCTCCCAATTTCCTAAGAAAGCACGGCAGTTGAAGAGCAAAGTGATCCTCATTGCTCCATATTGGCCTCGACAAGTTTGGTTCACTTTCCTCTGGCCTCACCTGCTAGATCGACCATGGATTCTCAATCCAACTCCAATGTTGATCTCCTAGCCACAGGGTCCAACTCACCCCAATCTAACAAACCTGAAGTTGACAGCTTGGTTTCTCCACTTCCAGTGATTGTCAGGCAGGATAACCTCTCCTCCCCAGTGCTCAGTATTCTTATTGCATCTCATAAGTCATCCACCAGCCTAATCTATCAGCAAATGGAAAAGGTTTACATTATGGGCGGCCAACAAACATTTGGACCCATTGTCAGCCCTCAGTTTTGGTGGTGTTAATTACTTTTCAGATCTTTTTCAGTCTGAGGTATCTGCCTCTACTATTCGTGTTCATTTAGCTGCCCTTTCTAATTTCAACATGGTTTTCCAGGACTCTTCACTCATGTCACACAAGACTCTATAAGACATTCTTCAAGGCGTTTTTCACCTAAAACCTCCCTTTAGAGAACCAGTACAACCTTGGGATTTGGCCCTGGTTCTGCAAGCCCTAACAGCTCCCCCCTTTGAACCTGCGTCTTCATGTGATTTTAAGTACCTCTCTTGGAACACTTTGTTTTGGTTGCAATCACATCAGCCAGACGTCTCTCAGAACTTCAAGCCTTATGCATCAAATGTCCCTACCTTATTTTCCTTAAGGATAGGGTCTCACTGAGAACTAATTCTTCCTTTTTACCGAAAGTGGTGTCAGAGTGGTGTAGCAACCAATCTATTGACCTCCCAGTATTTTTTCCTAATCATTCTAACAAGGGAGAGTTTTGCCTGCACTCCCTAGATGTTCACAGGCAAATCCGTTTTTATTTGAACAGAACAAAATCTACCTGTAAATCAGACTCAACTATTTCTGCCCTTTTCTGGTCCAAGACTAGGTCGTCCTGTCTCTAAAGTTACATTGGCGTCATAATTGAGAAATTGCATTACCTTCATCTACAGCAAGAATGACATCACCTTGCCTCGCAAAGTGAAAGCTCATTCTACAAGGTCTATGGCAACTTCAGCAGCTTTCCATGCTTGGGCTTCTCTCAATGACATTTGCTCAGCTGCGACTTGGGCCAAACCACATACTTTTATCCTTCATTACAAATTGGATTTGGCTTCCAGAGGAAGAGCTTCTTTTGGTTCCATGGTGCTCAGGAATGTCCTTCCATGAGGGCCACCCAGAGATACAGGTAGCTGGGGGACTCTGTCCCATCAGTAAGGAATAAACAAAAATTAACATCATCAGATAAAGAAGTCATGTCTTATTAATGTTCCATCTGTGTTGTTGATCTTCATTCATTCATTACTTCCCACCCTCCGTCCCTCTCCAGAGGTTCCTTGTGTTTTTCACATGTTCCTTTTCCATTATTGTAGGTCTGTTATGACCAGAGGTAGCCTCTACTTTTTGTCTATCAACTTGCAAACTCGATCTGAGGTAATAGGGAGCAGAACATTGTGGGTAGGATCTTGGCTCGAGAGTTTTTGGCTGATGCAAGCTTGGTATAAGACCGGCTTTGTTCCAAGGACGGAACCGATAACCCATCAGTAATGAATGAATGAATGAAGATCAACAACACATGGAACATTATGGTAAGACATAACTTCTTTTTCATACAGTTTGTCAGTGGAATACATACAGTAAAGCATGAGGAGACATCAATGATGTAGTAGTAATCAAAAAAATGACAAGGTATGGCAATTAATATTTGCAAAAGTATAGTCTGTTATGCTATGAAATGCAAAAAAAGTATTAAAAAAAAAAAATTAAAGTCCCATCCCTCAAGAATAGGAAGAGAGCAGGTGTTGAATGTTACAGATAATATGGTGAGTGGTTAGTATATATCTGAATTATCTGTTTAGATCATGCAGGTGAGATGCATGGGCATAGCCATGAATTAATGAATACAGTTTTGAGAGAGGACTTAAATACTGATTTGAATTTGGAATAGAGTTCTATAGTTTGTGTATGCAGTGTGAGTATAGACTTTGTCTCCTGTTTTATTTTTTTGGTTTATAGATTTCAAGCAGTTTTTGTCTTGAGAATGTAGAGGGCCATTTGGGAAATAGAGATGAAGTACTGAAAAGACAGAAGACTAGGTAGAGGGGTTGTCTAGTATTCAATGGATTAGAAGCAGTTGTGTATGGGCTAAGTGGTGTGGGAGAGCTAACAAGCTGAGAGCATGTAATGTAGAGCAATTGTAAGTGTTTTGTGGTAGGTTAGCTTCAAAACTATCTTTAATATAACATTGCTCCAGTTGTGATTTAAGAATAGAGGTCTGGGTGTTAGAATAGGTGAGTTGTGGAGAAGAGACGGCAAATGATAGAGTAAGGGTGATTCTATTAGAAAGCATAAAGAATGTTTTTCTCAGTATAGCAGACCTAGATTTTTGAGTTTTTTTGTACAGTTTTATTATGTGAAGATCAAACTTTAAGTTGTCATCAGTGATGACTTCAAGCAGTTTAGTATGGGTAATTACTTCAGTAGCTGTATTCTGTTTTAGAGAGGTAATGTGGAAGCATGGACCTAGGAAAAAAATAGTAGTATTTTAGTATTTTGGAGATTAAGTAAAAGTTGGTTTTGATGTAGCAACAATTCAATCGAGTTGAAAGCAACATTTGTCTTTGGTGGTTGTTGTAATGCCTTGTCAAATGAGCAGATGAGAAATGAAGTCATCTGCGTACTGAACAAGGCAACCTTGCTGAGAGGCGGTATATAGGTTAATGATGAAAGTGTTAGACCAGTGGAATGAGAAGAGAGCCTTGAGGAACACCTGTTTTAACTAGGAGTAAAAGAGAGAGAGAAGCAAGCTATTTGACATACTGATGTTTCAGAGAACCATAGAAGCGTTGGCTTGGAAAGGCCTAGAGCAGAGATTTGAGTTAGAAGTTTCTCATGTGACACCATATCAAAGGCTTTTGAGAGCTCTAGAAAAACAGAATAGGTATATTTCTTTGGTCTCTAGCCTTACTAATGGTGCCGAAAACATTGAGGAGAGCTGTACTGGTGCAATGGGCTGATTGGAAACCATGTTGTGTTGGGGTTAGGAGATCATTTTATAAGAGTTACTGAAAGACTTCCTTATGAATACACTTTTCAAGAATCTTATAAAGGGGGGAAAAGATGGCAATTTGCTTAAAGTTAGAGATTTCAGAAGAGTTACCTTCTTTATGATGGAGAAATAATAAAATTTTTCCAAAGAGCAGTGGTATAGGATTCTTACCTATCTGTTTTGAGACTGGGTATGCAACAGAGGCTGTGTATTAGCAGCTTCTTTGTAGCTCTCCCAATGTGAAAACAGAAACAAAGCAGAGAAAGCTAGTAGGCTTGTGTTTATGGGTAAATTTCAATAACTGGTTAGTAAGTACACTGCCTGGATGCCAGGAATAAAGAAATGCAGAAAACCTGGAACAATCAGCTACACAAAGTGGGATAGAAACAGTAACTGGCTAGTTTGTGCACTGCCTGTATGCCAGGAATAAAGAAATACAGAAAACATGGAAAAAATCAACTACAAAAAGTGAGGAAGAAACACTGACTGGGGAGAGTTCTGCAGCTGTTCAGCAAAAAGCAGTTGAAACTACAGACATGTCTTCAGTAAACTACAGGAAGATAGAAGATGACTGCATACAGACCTGGTTAAAATAAACAAAACACTGTTGGAGTATTTTAACACAAACAACAAAAGCTGGAAAAAATGGAAGAAGCTTTAAACAACTATTCAGATGAGAAGATAAAGCTGCAAAAATCAGAGGTCAAAACAAGAAAAGGATGACTGAATATGAGACTGCTCAGGAAGAGATGTTGCAAAAAGTAATAGAATTAGAGGACAACCTGAGATTTTCAGCTATACTAGAGAAGCTGGAAGAACAGACTACATTAATTTTATGAAAGCACAAATAAGCAACTGGATTGGTATTCCGCAGCAGGATTTGTTAGTTGAAAGAGCACATTGTGTGTATATTCTACACCTGGCCATAAGAAAGCAACCTAAACCTTTGATAGTAAAGATGAAATCCTACCAGCAGGAGTTGTTGAGTCTGACAAAATTGTGGCAGGACAAAGTACTAAAAGTGGGAGACAGCAGAGTGTTTGTGGAGAATGATTACACATTGTACACCAGACAGAAGAGGAACACATTTATTCCACTATTCAGGGAATGCCTGAGATGCAGGTATGAGATTCAAATAGCTATAGCCAGCTATCTTCAAGATATTCTTCCCTGGAGGGACAAAATCATTTTTGATGAGGTACATGGGGAAATAGAAAGGTTTGCCCAACAGACAGTGAGCTGTGAAATAGATATAGAGTCTGATTCCTGTTCTTCTGGTAATAAAGATCACAGACTGTACCTGTAAAACCTTTCCCACTGTTTCAACTGAAAATATTGGAGAGAAGGAAGAGAACACGAGTTAACTGTAAGAATCAAAAGTACATTGGAAATGAAGTAGTGCCAGGATTTCGGAGATGAGCAGTAATAAAACCAGTAACTTAATATGGGATTATAATGCAATAACTATATTTGTGAAATATGATAGAACAAGGAAATCTGGAAATATTGAACTTTTTCAGTTTCTTGGACTTGTGGGGGACTCTAAAGCATATGCTCTATTTCATGTCATTAATGTTCGGAAAAGTGCTTTGGAGGGGACAAGAGGAAAGAGAAAGTTAGCTCTAAGTAAAAATGTTTTCCCCTTAAATAGTACCAATTTTGTGTTGTGGTTTTCTTTACATGCAATAAAGTTTTTTCAGTTACTTTTAAGTGTAATGGAGATTGTAAACAGGTATTGCTGCTGTTTTTTTTTCTCCCTTTCTTCTTCTTTGGTTTTAAGAAATGTAGGCACTGCAATGCATAAAACAAGCCTGGTTGAAAAGCATAATAAAAGAGAGATTAATGTGCTTTTTCTCATTTATGCATGGGAAAACGACTACATTGAGGACCTTGGATTGATTTATCGACGAGTTTTAAGACAGAGCAAGTAAATGAAAAAAAACATTGATTATTATGAGGCTTTTTTTTCTACCAAATACATAAAAGCTCAGTAGCAATTCTGCAGCTGGTCTTCATTTTTCCATGGAAACAATCAAAGAGAATCTGACTGCCTATTTCTCATGTCTCAGTGGAGACAATCTGATAGAGAAACTGGCTACAGTCTGATGGCCGAGGACAAAAAATAGAACTTGGATAAGAGATAATGTTCTCAGAAAGCATTCAGGGGTTTTCCCAAAGTAGACAGTTTTCTTTGAAAGCATTCAGGGGCTTTCCCAAGGTAGTTAATGTTCTCTGAAAACATTCAGGGGTTTTCCTAGCTGGGAGAGATGTAAAGACAAGATAAAAAACAACCAGCACTTACTAGAAGCACAGGCTGCACCATGTATCTTAGCATGGATGACCTTTCATTTAGTTTAACTCAAGTCTGTGAGTGTGGCTGTCAGTTTGGGACTTTTGATCCTCTTAAGAGGTTAAAGCTTAAATATTTGAAGGTGTACATCATTTTATGTGTTAGTATTAAGTTAACAGGTTTTAGTCTTATTGTGGTGTGTGTGTGTTTTTTTTTTTGTTTTGTTTTTTTTTTTTTTTGAGGGCTTTCAGTAAAATAGAAAGTTTTATAAGATATGACATAGGCTCAAATGGATATGACAAGAAACAACTGTATAAAAGTTCAGCCTGTCAAACAGTGTATGTATGTAACACAAAAGCTGGACCTAGACATTTATCAAAAAAGGTGGTATACATAAAAGGTGGGAACAATAACTTTTTAATACAATGATGCTTTTTAAAATGTTTTAAATGTAAATAGTCTCACAGATAAATACAAACAAGAAAGAGTAGTGAACTATATTAAAAGAATGTAGAGTGCAAATAGCTATCACTATCCTTTCTCTATTCCTCCCTTCGCTACTATTATAACTCACTTAATTGCTCTGAATCGTACAATTACCCTCTGACGATAACCCTCGTGTTATGTAAGTTCATGCAAATGTTTTATTGTATATTTCTTTGCTATGTTTTTTCTTCAATGTTATAATATCACTTATTATATTGTACTGTGGAGCTTTATCTACATTTGCCTAACTGTTTTATTGTAAAATTTTCACTGTATTCATCTTCAATTTTGTAAATGTTCTTGTTTCTTGTCCTGTGGAGCTTTTCTCCATGGGCTTCCACTGAAAAAGGGATTTTGCTCAGATGGACTATCCCGGTTAACAAATGTCAAATAAATAAATAAATGTTACAGGAGATGCACTTAGAAAGAAGTGAACATGTGAATTTGAAAAAGAAAGGTTTTTCAGGATGGTTATTCAGAAGAATACCTGAAACAGAGTAAAAGAAGAGTACTTATATGAATTGCAAGAGGAGCTCCAATCGTGATAGAAGAAGATAAAAAAAGATGATTGTTAAATAAAAAATCAGAATTCAATACACAGGAGGTTCAGATTCAAAAGTTTACTAGTGCACACCAGGAGTCAAAAAACCATACAAGTACAGAATTTTGTCTGACATGATGCAGGAAGTACAGAATATTTTATAGTGTTTGCATTCAAGTTATGCCCACGTCAGTTAGTTAGTCACAAGGCATCTACATCACTTTTACTAACGGTATTATATTCATCTAATAATGCTGATGCAGTACATTTAAAAAAACTTTTCCTTTAGATACAATACGGCCTTGCTATCCAGCTGGCCAGTCATAATGTCTTTCTGTAAAGTTACTTCTTAAAGGTCTCATATCAGTTCGAATACAGTAGCAGATTCAGACTTTAAATTCACCTCTTTGTTCACTGTTTCACTTTCCCACCAGCTGTGTTCTTATCTTACAGGGACAAATTACTACATCAGGAAAGGAAGATTCAAGGACAAGTTATCTTATCAGGAAGAAGCGGAAGATTTACACATTTTAATTTCCTGACCCAGCAGATAATCACTTATGAAAAGCATAACATTAAGCTTGCTGAGCTGGCAGCTGCCAGGGTCAGGGGTAAAAGCACACTGCAGTTTCAGAAGCTGCTTGCATTTACTCATGAATTTATCCCTTCTGTTATATGATTAATAGAATAAAATGCATTATAAACTACCTTGCTTTTAAACTAGCATTTCACATATATTTAAATACATATTTTACTAACATTTTCCCCCTATTAATACTTTTTATTCTATTTTGAAGTATGCATAGTGTCATTTCATCTCCTAGCCTTTCCCACTCAGGATTTTCAGCTAGGTGAGTCATTTAATTTATACTTCAGAAAAAGTGTCATCTGAAATCAATCTTTCAATTTTAATATCTTGGTAGAAAGTTTCAGTAACAGATACATCAACAAAATCTTTGATTAATCTTTTCATGCAGGGAATTCCACAGCAAACACATGCTCCTATTAGGAGTATACCCACACAAATAGCAATTATAATGTTCATTAGGATGGAACCCCACCCCCCCAAACAGATTCTGGAAGAAGTCCGTCAGTGGGTTTGGGCCTGGTTCAGTCATGGCTGATACTTGCTGAATTACCTCTAGGTGATTATTTATCTCATGGCGATTGTCAGGGATGAAAGCACAGCATTCTTCTTTGATAAGCGCGCACGTACCACCTCTCGCCGCTAGGGTGAAGTCAAGAGCCATCCAATTTTGTAGCACAACAGTTCTCATTGCATTCAGTTCATCAGTCACCAATTCTAGGGCGGAAAAAGTTGCATTACTCATTACTTTGAGAAGTTTCGACAACTTCCTCAGCTCCCAGATCGATTTGACTGCTCCATAGGCTGGTAGTATTCCTGCCCAGGATATAACACTGTCACCCAAGTCCATATGAGTCAATTCACTTTTGTCTTTTACTGAATTATGGTCTTTCCAACCAGCTTCGATCTTCCCAACTGGATTCACAGGTTTCTTAACTGGACCTTCAGATTTTCGAGCTGTTTCCCTTACGTTTCGTATTTTACCCAAAGGTAATTCTGCAGTATGTCTTATTGCTGGAACCAGATAACCCAAATAACAACTGCCGGACCAATTCTCAGGTAACCATTTATATGCCTTTTTCCCACAAATAAAATAACAGTTTTCTACTTTAGTACTAATACGTATCAGCCCTGCATGAAACATTTTCTGATCTATAACTGACAATTGTTTAAACAAAGCAGGGTTTTGTCGTACTTCATTCAATGTTGTTTTCATTGTGCTCAAATATGAATCATAGTTAGTATTACAAACAGTACCTCCACTTTTAACTTCAATGTAACACTTGTAGGATATCGTAATATTACAATTACTCCATCCTACTTGGAGGGTATCGTTTTTAAAAAAGCACACAATTCCCTTTTGTGTAACAGGTAAAAATAATGCTATTTTGTCTTGTGATCTCACAGTTCCTGTGTCGAAAAGTAAATTCTCCCAAGTCTCATTTATCCCCAAAGGGACAGCGGACGTTATCAGTCCTCCATATGCTGTTGGTATAGCTGTACAAACCCAGCAATTTGAAATGTTCATAGTCTCTGCATACACACGTTTCATGGCCAGGTATGTGTTAAAATTTGGATGCCAGTCTATAGACGTTTCATCACGCCTTCCCACTTTCACTTGTGTGGTTGTGTGTAGGATGAACCACAGCAAGAGAAAAATTATCACAATTACAGTTAATAAATGTACACACAACAAAATGATTATGCAACATCTCTGGGGTTGATCTAAACTTCTCTTCGCTTTGCTTTTGGCCATCTCGGTCTGGTTGTGTATCAGTCTCAAAGTTTTTATCAAGTTGAAAGTTCTTTACCGGTTTACAATGCGTCAAATGAACCCAGGACATCCTCTCAGCTACTCTGACTGCAGTAGGCGTTGCCAATAGAACCTGGTACGGACCTTCCCACTTTGGACTCGCCCAGTTTTTCCTTTTCATCACTTTCAGCCAGACCCACGACCCTGGGGCCAAGACTGCTTCCACCGTTCTGGTCTGTTCCTTATCTGAAAAAGAGTTAAACTGCAAAACAGATTTATTCCTTAACAATTTTTTCATATATGCTGCTAACGAACTGTTAGCCTCCTGCTCTGCAGGCATGAGAGCTTTCCACTGAGGCACATAATATGCTCTCCCAAAAAACATTTCAAAGGGAGTCAAACCCTTTACATTTGGAACCGTTCTCATACTCAGCAGTGCTGAAGGCAGACAGTATATCCAATTCTTTTGGGTTTCCTCTACTAGCTTCCTAAGCTTACTTTTTAGGGTACCATTGTACCTTTCCACCAGTCCTGCTGACTGTGGGTGGTAGGCACAATGGTTCTTTAAGGAGATACAAAAAAATCTCCCAAGCTGGTGAATCGTCTGATTCACAAAATGTGTGCCATTGTCACTATAAATCCTCTCCGGAATGCCAAATCTAGGGATTACTTCTTTTATCGGGGCTTTTGCCAATGTTGCTGCATCCGGGTTTTTGGTTGGAAAAGCTTCTACCCATTTAGAAAACATGTCTACAATAACTAAACAAAACTTCTTCCCTTCACATTTATTCATTTCTATAAAATCCATACAAATAGTATGGAACGGGTATGGTGGTATAGGAAAACTTCCTTGCTTGGTTTTAAATGCTCCTTGTGCATGGTGCTTGTTACAAGTATGACAAGCTGCACAAAATTTTTTTGTGTAGTTTATGTATCCATATGTTTGGAATATTCGATTTACTAACTGTACCATCCCCCCTGTTGAGACATGGCACTGCCCATGGCTCAACAAAGCTGCATATCTAAATAAATTAGACGGCAATATCGTTTTCTTTCTTTGGAAATGTACAGTCCATTCTCAAAAATTGCACCTCGTTTTACCCATTTTTGTTTTTCTGCTTTTGTAGTAAGCGTCTGCATTGTTTTTAACATGTCTAAATCTAAAATCTCAGAGGGTTGTAATTCCTCATTTAAAAGTAAAGTTTCTGAGTCTGAGGCTGCTTGCTTTGCAGCTGCATCAGCTCGTGCATTACCTTTTGAAATCTTATCCTGTTGTTTTGTATGAGCTACACATTTACAGATAGCTACTTTGGTAGGTAACTGAATAGATTCTAATAGCTCCAAAATAAATTGCGCATGATTAATAGGTTTTCCACTGGATGTAATCATTCCTCTATTTTTCCATTGTTGTGCAAATGCATGTACTGTAGAAAAAGCATACTGACTGTCAGTATATATGTTTACACACTTGTTTTTTGCTAAAGTACATGCTCTCGTCAAAGCTATCAACTCTGCTGCTTGTGCAGATAAGTTGTGTGGTAAGCATTGAGCTTCTAAAATTTCAGTGTCTGTAACTACTGCATATCCCACCAGATTCTTCGCTGTAGGACCCCTTCTGCATGAGCCGTCCACATAATATGTCACCTCAGCATTATCCAAGGGCATATCTGTAAGATCTTGTCTAGGTAAAGCTAACTGTTCAATTTCCTGCAGGCAGCTGTGTGGTGTGCCCTCCGCAGGAGTTGGAAGTAATGTTGATGGATTCAATGTCGTACATCGTTCAATTGTCATATGAGGTTGGCTCAGCAGTATAGTCATACATGAAAGATGTCTAGCAGGAGAAAGGTATGCCATTTTCTCTTGTAGTAAAATTATTGCAACTGCATGAGGCACCCTCAATGTGAGAAGGTGAAATAACACCACTGAGGCCGAAGCCTGTACTGCCATTGCGGCTGCAACTACTGCTTGTACACAGTGAGGCAAAGATCGCGCCACTGGGTCTAACTGTGATGAATAGTAAGCTATGGGGCGTTGCTTGTCCCCATGTTGTTGCGTCAATACTGACGTCATGTACCCTTGCTTACAATCTACGGTCTGAAAAAAACGTTTGTGATAATTTGGAAGTCCTAAAACTAATGAAGAAGCTATCAACTGCTTCAACCTGCAGAAAGCCATTTCTGCTTCTGTTGTCCATTGTAAAATATCTTGTGCTGCCATTGGTGTCTTATATATCAAATCAGTCAGTGGAGCAGATTCTAAAGCATAATTTGGTATCCAGCTCCGACACAAATTAGTTGTACCTAAGAAAGACATCATTTCTTTCTTGGTTGTTGGTTTGGGTGCTTGCAAAATTGCTGTTTTTCTTTCCTCATCTAGTATTCTACCTTCATTGGATATTACATATCCCAAGTATCTAACTTGTTTTCTCCAAAGTTGTAACTTACTTTTGTTTACTTTGTGTCCTTGTATTGCTAAAAATTTCAATAATGCTACAGTATCCTCCCTGCACTGCTGCTGGGTGGGAGCTGCTAGCAAGATGTCATCTACATAAAGTAGAATTTGACTACCTCCCAGTGGGGTAAACCCTGCCAGGTTGCTAGCCATTTCTTGTGCAAATATTGTTGGGCTCTCACAATATCCCTGTGGTAGTCGAGTATATGTATACCTTTTACCCTGAAATGTAAATGCAAACCAATATTGACTATCAGGATGTATAGGTATTGAAAGGAAAGCATTGCTAATATCTACCACAGAGAAATACTTATGTTGTGGTTCTAAATCATTTAACAAGGTATGTGGGTTTGGCATCGTAGGTGCTCTAGGTATTACTGCATTATTTACAGCTTGTAAATCTTGTACCATCCGCCATTCCCCATTTGCTTTTTTTAACAGGAAATAGGGGTGTATTACATGGTGAATCAGGAGATTCTACCAGTACTCCTCCTTTGAGTAATGCTGCTATTATAGGCTTAATTCCTATTTCTGCATCCTTTCTCAAAGGGTATTGTCTTTTCTGTGGTCTAAAAGCTGACTTTGGGGTAATTGTAACTGGTCCTGCTGTTCGAATAAGTCCTACATCTGACTTGCCTCTTGACCACAGAGTTGTTGGAATTTCACACAAGGCCTTTTCTTCTAATAAACATGCTAATCAGCTGTCCTCGCTAGATTGCAAGTGTACAGCTGGATGTGTCTGTGTCAACCAATTCAGTTTTTGTTTTTGTATCCCTTGTCCTGACAGTTCTAAATCAGTCTGTTTCTCCCATCTTGTTACTTTTTCTCCTAAGTCTGCCCATTTAACACTTTTGTTCTTTGTCAGGCTGACATGTGGCAACCGATTTGATCTGTACAATGCAAGGAATTCTTGAGGTAATGAACAGCTAACTACACTGTTCCCCTCTGTATCCCAGTACAAAGTTTGCAAAACCAATCTAGTTGCACGATTTCTAAACAGTTCTTGCTCATACTCTCTATCAGGTCCTGGTGTAGTACAGTAGTATAGAGTACAGTGTAACAAATGCTGTTGATCAGTGTCAAGGGAGGGGGCTTTACTGATGGCTACGTTCATCAGTTCCTCGGTCACTGCCCCTGGACCAGTCGTGACTAGGTCCTGGCTGTACCAATAAAAGGTTTCACCCTCCGATCGCACTACAAAGGTATCCATTTGTCTCTGTGCCAACATACCTTGTACAGTTGGAACTACTGCTATGCCAAATATCTGCATAAGGTCCCTGCCCAATAGGTTTACTGGACACTTTGCAGAAACAACTACTTTACTTCTCTGGGTCATACCTGAAAAACAGGGTCAGTTATTGCTATATCATGGGAGAGTGGCTCTCTGTATAGCTGTCCATTTGCTGCTTTTACTAATGTATAATCAGGTGATTCGGAATGTTCTGGTAACTTGGAGGGGTGTATCAAAGTCCGTGATGCTCCTGAGTCGCACAGGAATTTGACTTCCCTTCCCTCCACCAGAAGTGTCACTTCTGGTTTTGTATCTGCTAGGTAGAGCTCCAGGCTCAACAATGCTAAATCTAAAATTTCATTTCCATTTTCGTCTAAGTCAATTTGTACTTCCTCTACTCCTTCTACTACATTGGTATTTGTCTTTTCTATTCTAGCTGTTACTGGTGATTCCTGACTTTCATATGATGTATCCTCACTATCATATAGTCAGTCCACAACCACTTTATCTTCCGTCGTTGCTTTCTTATTTTGTTTACAGTCCCTAGCTAGATGCCCTTTCTTTCCGCACTTGAAGCATTCACCTCTCTTTTTCCTGTCTTCAAAATCTTCTGATCGTTTGTCAGACTGCTTGTTTCCCTGGGCATTCTTCTTGCCCTTTTTACCTGACTGCAATACAAATACTTCAGCTCCATCTTCAGCAGTGAAGACTTGCGCCTTCTTTTTCTTTTTATTATTAAAATGTCTCTCAGCATGTCTAGCGTATTCGAGTAAGGCTTGTAGCCTCCCTGTTCGATGATCTATCATATGCTTCGTAATGAAGCTACTAATAGGTGCAATGCAACCTTTCAAAAATGCATTTTTTAATTGTTGTTCATACGAGGAATCAGTTGCTTGGTTCTCGGGAACCGACATACCGCTATGATTATTAAAGCATTCTAATAATCTAGCATAATATCCATCTATTGTCTCATTTTCCCGTTGTATGCATTGATTAATGCAAGTCCAGTCTGCTCAAGGTTTCCATTTCTCAGAGATTCTGTCTGTCAGACCTTTCACTCTGTTGTCTAACTCTGCATCACTATGTGGGAGTGGCCTAAGTTCTGCATTACGAGGATTCCAGGTACCACAAATCATGTGCCAATCTGGACCTATAATTTGTCTTACTACTTTTTCTACTTCTTCCCCATTCAAGTGGTAACTTAACCTCATGCCTTGTAAATCTTCTAAAAATTTCGTAAAATTAACTTTCGGATGGGGGATTCCCTCAGTAGCCTTACGGATATCTTCCGGTTTCCATGGTCTATATACTAAGAGTGTTGGATCCTGCCCTTCCTGTCCTGCCTGAGGATTTGGAACTTCTATAAGTGGGCATATTTCTTCCTCACTCTCATCCTGTAGATTTCTCTCTATCTGGTATAATTCTGTGTCCCTATGTGTTTTACGTGTTCGGGACCTAGTCTCAATAGGATCTCTAACAAATGGTTGTGGTCTTACTGAAACTTCAGGATAACGCGGAGGCGGACCAGCCTGTCCACTCGCTTCATATCCTGAAAAGGGTAAGGGAGGGGGCAAGGAAGGAGGAGGAGGCACTGTAGCTATTACCAAGTTATTATCCTCTTTGTCTAAAAATAATGTTTTGGAATTTTTAAGCTTCTGTTCCCTACGATTTTCTTCCTCAATCCACCTGTGTGCTTGAGGTATGCCTAGTTGGCGTTGCTTTTTTACCTGACCTCCTGCATCAGATTTAAGCTGTTTAAGGAGTTTAACTAGTGTAAGTTTATCTAGTTTACCATCAAATTCATATTTGTTAACCCATTTCGTATAATACCTAACATTATCAGCACGCTGTAATTGCATGTATTTTGCGTCTTCGGTTAGGGGCGGATCTCGCGAGGTTTTAGTGCACTGATTACCCATGTCAAAGAAAATGTTACGTAACCCTTTTTCATCACGTGATGTCAATTTCTTAGTTCCTGTTTACAGTTTATCTAGAATAACTGTCTACCTTATTCTGTTACCCTGATCTATGACAAAATATACAGTACTTCCTTTTGTCCCTGATCTGCAAAACAAATCTTGACAATAATATACTGAAGGATCAAAAAAATGGAGCCAGCAAAAAGTGACTGAAAATAATATAATGTTAAATATAAAACATCACAGCAAGTACAAACATACCGGTTTCGGCTGGTAAATTACACAGCCTTCATCAGTGTATGAAAAAACATTTACAATACATGCTGTTTAAATATACAATAAATGGATACCATTGGTGAACTACTTATAAATATTCATTAAGCCCGGGGGAAAAAAGACCACCCAGTTTTATTATCCACTTTTTTTCTTTACAATTTAGAATATTGTGCCAACCAGCTTTGTTTCTCCGATCACCTTGTATGACATCAATAATAGTGAACATGAATTTGGCAGTTGGATGTATCAACTGGTGTTTGTATAAAGCGTTGGTCATCTTTTGTTGTTTAATATTACTATAATGTTCTGAAATACGTAACCTAATGCACCTAGAAGTTTGCCCAATGTAGAATGCACCACAATTACATGTGGCCAAATAAATAGCCCAATCACTACTACAATTCACAAAAATATTTAAATCAAAAACCTTGGCGCAATTTCTACTAGAGAACTCCTTAGTGGTGCATATATATTTACAATTCACGCAGTGGCCACAAGGGAAACAACCACGCAAGCTATCTCCAGAGATAGTTGTCTGAATCATATTACTGAGCTTATTGTCCCTAGTTTTGTAATGGTTAAAATAAGATTTTAAATTTTTGCCATTCCTGTAAGAGAACATACATTTGTCAGGGATAATCTTAGCGACTTCTGGGTCACATTGTAAAATATTCCAATGTTGCTGTACAATCCTAAATAAACAGTTGGTATTACGTCCATAAGTTGTAATAAGTCTTAATGGTTGTGATGGTATATTAGACTTGTCCTTGTACTGAAGCAAATCAGTACGTTCCATATTGTTAACCTGACTTTTTGCAACTGCAATAGTTCCATCCTTATAGCCCCTTTGTTTAAATCTTTGGGTAAGATCATTTTGGTTCATACAAAAGGTGGATTGTTGTGAACAGATACGTTTTGCTCTGATGAATTGAGACTTTGGTATATTCCTAGCTATGTGTGGAGCATGATAACTAGAGGCATGTAACAGGGAATTGTATTGTGGGAACTTCCTATGTATCTCTGACTCTAATGTCCCATCAGGAAGTTTATGTATTAACACATCCAGAAAAATTATATTGTGGATGTCATGTTGTTCAGTAAAACATAAACCCCATTCGTTGTTATTCAAATACTGAACAAATTCCTGTAATCTAGACTCAGTGCCCCTCCACACCAGCCATACATCATCAAGGTAACGTCTCCAAATGTCCATATCCGGAAGAAAAATGTTTCTGGTAGAGTCATAAATAAGCTTGGTTTCAACATAAGCCATAAAAAGGTCAGCATATATAGGGGCAAAAGACGCCCCCATAGCCTTACCTTTAGTTTGCCAGAAACATGCATCCTTATAATAGAAGACATTACAGGTGAGAACATAATGTCTTTCTGTAAAGTTACTTCTTAAAGGTCTCGTATCAGTTCGAATACAATAGCAGATTCAGACTTTAAATTTACCTCTTTGTTCACTGTTTCACTTTCCCACCAGCTGTGTTCTTATCTTACAGGGACAAATTACTACATCAGGAAAGGAAGATTCAAGGACAAGTTATCTTATCAGGAAGAAGCGGAAGATTTACACATTTTAATTTCCTGACCCAGCAGATAATCACTTATGAAAAGCATAACATTAAGCTTGCTGAGCTGGCAGCTGCCAGGGTCAGGGGTCAAAGCACACTGCAGTTTCAGAAGCTACATGCATTTACACATGAATTTATCCCTTCTGTTATATGATTAATAGAATAAAATGCATTATAAACTACCTTGCTTTTAAACTAGCATTTCACATATATTTAAGTACATATTTTTCTAACAATGATAATGGCAGATTTGTAGTGTTAAGGCCTAGTGCCAAGGGAGGAGGATTACACTGGCATGTATTAACATTCCACATAAAACTGCTGGAATGGAGCTTAAGAAAATTATGGAAGAAATACACAGTTTTCAGCAAGGAATATTACTTATAGAGGGGGGATGGAACTTGATTTGCAGCAGTAAGGATGTGTCTGGGGGGCTCAGAAAGGAAATATAACAAAGGAGGGTAGATTTTTGAAGAAATGTATGAAAATATTTGGCACAGAAAATGTGAATTCAGTAATAGGAGTTGAGTGAGTCAACGTATTCCCCAAGATGATATAAAAGCTGGGCTAGGCCGGACAGAATTTACATTTCACAGGAACATGTACTTTTAATTGAAGGTCTTGATACCCACCCGATAACTATTTCAGATCATGCATCAGTAATAGCTAAAATAAAAACACAGGGTAGCGAAATAAAAATGAGACATTGGCGCTTTACAACCTATCTGTTGAAAAGAGAGAAATAGAAGGAATAGGTAGTGGAGATTATTCAGGAGCTGTTAGGATAGAAATTTCTTCTGAAAATGTAGCTAAGGAGTGAGATAAAATTAAGGTGGAGTTTAAAAATAGGGTGGAAATTAAAAGAAAAGGAGCTACGGTTAAGAATTAAGAATTATTTAGAGTTGCTGACAAATATGAATGTATTGCAGAATAGGGGGAATCTCAGAAAAAGAAGAGGATCAACTGCGGAATGCTAGGCAGAAAATAAGGGGATGTTCTTCATTTTTCACTGTTGCAGTCATCACATTTGGGTTATCTGCTTGCAGTAGCCCTCAGTCGGCCTAATTAACAAAGTCTTGGGTACTGCGTCGGTTGCTGTCCCTTCTTCCATGACGTCAGGGGTATAGAACATGCAGCTGACACCATTACATCAGTCTTTCTTGCCGTGCGGTGCCCGAAGCAGAAGCAGTTCGCAAGTGCCAGTCGGCCGACTCCTGAAATTTTTGTTTTCGAGTTTCAGAACCGAAGTCTTAAACTAAAAGCTAAGTACCCCATTGAGGAAACTTTTTCTTGCTCTAAACCGATGTCAGTAAAAATAAATAATTGCATTACTTGTGGAAAGCATATACCTCATAAAGATTTTAATTCGTACTGTATTCCTTGCCCTGACCACGACGTACCTCGCTGTCGGTTTTTGTGCCTTATTTAAACCACAAACTATCAGTCGTCTGTATATTTACGCTTCAAAATACTTTGGTGCTCGGTTCAGTTATCCCGTTATGTCTTCAGTAAGCCATCCAACTACCGACATTCCGAAAAAACGCAAAGATAAAGACAGAGACAGGTCGCAGAGGTCCAAAGCTGCCAACGACGCTTCTCCTAAGCCAGTCACCAGTTCGCCGGTACTCAGTGAGGCGCTATCGCAGCCCCTGATACCCGCTACTTCACATTCATAGGCCTCTACTGAGACCCATTTGGAGTCCGGTATGCCGCGAGATGCTTCAACTGTGGAACCTGCGGATGTCTCTATCTTGGATGGGTATGGAGCCGCTGTACAGGCACTGGCTTCTGAGGGTGTATTCAGGCCTACTGACTTGTGTATTAAACTGACACCATCTTCTTCAAGGCCTAAAACTCGAACCATGCCTAGAAAACTGACCCCCAGACTGCATGGCCAGGCCTCTGTGCATAAAAAGAAATAAGAATGGCTGAAGACCGTATTATTTTAATCAGGGGAAGCCAACCTTCCCCCTCTGAGACCTTAGGACTGAGTTTACTTATGATACTTCTGATCAGGATTCAGAATTTTCTGTTTCCTCTGTTGATCAGGATTTACCCTTATCTACCTTTGAGGATTCTGATGCTGAGGACTCTATTCCCTCTGCATCCCCCCTAGAGGATTTTTCTTTTGGTGAAACCTTGCGTACCCTCAGGGAGCATTTTTGTTGGGAAAGTTAGGATTTCTCTGATTCAGAAAAGAGGCTTAGGGATTTCTTACTCCTGCCCCAGCACAGGCCTTTAGCCATACCTCCTGTACTAGACATTGTTGATGATGCCTTTTCAGAATCTAGCTTGGCGCCCCTGACTCTTTACCTCCTGCTCCCAGAAAACCTGATAGATGTTACAGGGTCCCTGACTTTCACAAGTTCCTTTTTAAAAATCCTACTGCGTATCCTGAGACCATTTCACAGGGACCCAAAGGCATTAAAGCTACTACTGCCAAAAACCCTACCCCCTCTGATAGAGACTCCAGGGCGATGGATAGATGGGGTAAGAAGGTACACAATTCTGCAACTTTGGCCATTAAGGCCTTAAACTGCCAGTTTCATATGTTAAAGTATCAGCAGCATATTATTGGATTGCTTAAACAGTGTAAATGATGTTGATTCCTGATTGTGCTGAAAGTAAGGATTTACAGGATTTACTGCATTCAGCTGAACAATTTGGAAAACATACTTTGCAGTTGGCTTTGATTCAATAGGGGCATCTTGCAGGGCTGCTGTAACTGGGTCTGTACTTAGAAGGCATGCTTGGCTTAAGGAGCAGTCCTTGCCAGATCATGTTAAAGCAAAATTACTGGATGCTCCCTTAAACCAGGACTGCCTGTTTGGCAACAAGGCAGAAGAAGTTCTTAAAAAAAATGGAGGAAAAAGCTAAATCTATGCAAACTGTTAAAGATTTTTTTACAAGTACTACCTCCAAGGTTTAGTAGGCATTGGTCTTCCAAGAATTGGTCCTTTCCTGCCTCTTCCAGACCTTCTCAGTCCAAACCCAGAGCCAGCAGAGCTCTCAGGCTTCAGTCCCAGGGTATGCACAGGACTAAGCCATGGGCGGCCTCCACTTCCAAGTCTGGGAGTAATAAAACACCTCCCTATGGTAAACTGTCTCAATGACTTCTTTTTAAAACTGCCAAACACTTCTCAACTGACTGCCCCTTTGGGGCGAAAGATTGCTCTTCATGCAAAGAACTGGGAACTCATTACCCAGGACAAATGGGTCTTAAATATAGTGTCACTGGGATGCAGATTTCACCTCCACATGTTACCAACACCAAACAGGTGGCCAGATCTACCCCCAAATCAGTGGGCAGTGGCCCAAAAGCAAGTATTTTCTCTCTTAAGCATGGAGGCTATTCATTTCGTACCAGAAGAGAAAAAGGGACAAGGTTTGTACTAGAGACTTTTCCTGGTACCCAGAAAAGACAATTCATGGCATCCTATCCTGGACCTGTCTACTCTAAACACCTTTTTGATGATTCCAAAATTCAAGATGCTGACTCTTCACCAGTTGCTCCCTGTGCTAGGCAAAGACGCCTGGTTGGCAACACTAGATTTAAAGGAAGCATACCTGCACATCCCAATCAGGGAATCTTGCAGAAGATACCTACGCTTCAAAGCAGGCTACATGCACTGTCAGTTCTCTGCACTGCCCTTTGGCTTATCTACTGCGCCCAGGGTATTCACAAAGTGCCTAGCTCCAGTCATTGCATTTTGCAGGCAAAGAAATATTCAGATATACCCATACCTGGACGATTGTCTAATTCAGGCAAAAAGCCAGGGCATACCTTTGAATCATCTGACCTTTGTACAAAGGGTGCTGACTTGTCTGGGGTACACCATAAACGAAAAGAAATTACACCTGGTACTCTGTCAGCAAATTATATTCCTGGGAGCAAGCTTGAATACAACTTCTCAGATGGCTTTCCTTACGGCAGAGAAACAATTTCATTTGACAACCTACTTCAAACAAGTGGCCACAAAAACCCTGCTCTCTGCAAGGCAAATACTACAAGCCTTGGGGTTCATGGCCTCCTGCATTCCTCTAATTCCATATGCAAGACTGCATATGAGGAAACTACAATGGTATGTAAAAAGCCTATGGTGTCAACATTCTTGGGATCTAGAAGCAATGATTCCTATAATACCTTGCCTACGCCTAGAGTTCCTTTGGTGGGTAGAGGCCTGCCACCAAAACAAGGGACTACCATTCACACTACCTGCCGCCAAAACTCTAACAATAGACTCATCAGACTATGCATGGGGGCTCATCTGGCAGGGAAGTACATTCAGGGCAAATGGAACCCAAGTCAAATGCACCTGCATATCAATCAAAAAGAAATGTTAGCTGTACAGAATTCTCTGATAGCCTTCAAGGACCACATTCTTCCAGGACAATTAATAGTAAAGACGGACAACACCACTGTTATGTGGTACATAAGCAGGGTGGTACACATTCTTACCCCCTCTGCAGACTAGCCATGGCATTGTGGGACACAGCCCTGAGCTACCAAGTGCATCTACAAACTCAGTTCCTGCCAGGATAACTAAATACACTGGCAGATGAACTAAGCAGAAACCTGATGGACCCACACGAGTCGAAACTCGAACCAAGGATTTTCAACATGTTGACAAGCAAATGGGGGAGCCCAGATATAGACCTATTTGCCTCCCCCCAGAACTATCATGGACAAATTTTGCACAAGGACTCCCCACAAACAAGCTTCAAAAGTGGATGCCTTTCCTCCTCTGCCTCTGCTCTCCAAAGTACTACTAAAGATCAAACAAGACAAACCAAGGACAATTTTGATTGCACCAGACTGGCCACGCCAACACTGGTACACCCCCTCTTGCGCAGTGTGTCACTGTTGGCCCCCATTGCACCTGCCCCAGACTTCCTACCCTATTGTCTCAGCAGGAGAACCAGATTCTGCACCCTCAGCTTCAAACACTGAACCTAGCAGCCTGGCTAATTACCTAATCCCTCCTTTACCATCTCCCAATTAACCAGTGTTGGCTATCATAATACTAGAAAATCTTATGCTGAAAAATGGAAAAGATTCTGTGCCTGGAACCAATCTCAAGGGACGAGTACAGCAGTGCCCAATTTACCTCAGATTTTACAATACTTAACTGAGACACTTCACAAGGGCCTGTCTTTCTCCTCCATCAAAATTCATGCCTCAGCCATTTCAGCTCATTATAACACAGAACCCCCCCCCCTTCTCTCATCCACTGCTCAAGCAGTTCCTCAGAGGGCCAAAAATTTACGACCACACAGGATAGCTCCAACTCTAGCCTGGGACCTTAACTTTGTATTGGAGAAACTCACTCTTCCCCCTTTCAATCCAGCTGCTACTGCAGACTTAAAATTCCTTTCTTGGAAAACAGCTTTCCTTTTAGCAATCACTTCAGCAAGAAGGGTATCTGAATTACAGGTCCTTATGGCAGTGGAGCCTTTCATCATCTTTCATGCGGGGACAGGGTGTCCCTCAGGACCAATCCCTCCTTCATGCCCAAGGTAGTATCCAGTGTGGCTCTTAATCAGTCCATTAATTTGCCATCCTTCTTTTCCAATCCACAGAACAAAGGGGAACGGATACTGCACTCATTAGATGTACACAGACAACTTAGATTCTACTTGGACAGGACTAAACCTCAAAGGAAATCTGATCATCTGCTGGTGGCATTTGCTGCAGGGGCAGAGGGGAAGGCTATTTCAAAGCAAACCATTTACAAATGGATAGGCCATTGCATTAATTTCTGCTACAAGCACCATGGAAAACCTCATTTCTGCTACAAGCACCATGGGAAACCTATCCCACAGGGGATCAGACCCCACTCAACCTCTACAGCCTTTCTCAGAAGCGTCCCTACCAGGGACATCCTAGAAGCTGCTACCTGGAGTTCTGTACATACTTTCACCAAGCATTACCATCTGCCAATTTTCTCTAAATCCAGAGCTGGATTTGCCACTACAGTCTTGCAGGGCTTAATAGCTGGTCCTAATGCTCTCTAACTTCCTCCTCCCTTCCTTAGCTTTGGGAATCTACCCAAATGTCATGACTGCAACAGTAAAACATGAAGAACATAGTACAGTTGTGTACACTTACCATAAATGTAGATGTTCGAGTGTATTCACTGTTGCAGTCCTGGTTTCCCTCCCTCCGGCCCCCTTACTTCTTTTGGCTATACCTTTACTCTCCTTTACTATGCTCAAAATGTTTTTGGTGTATTTGCTTTTTTGTTCGCGGCATAACCTTGTATATTTATAGATTTAATTGCTTCGCATTAGGAGGGCACCTGACATTTGGGGCAAGAAAAACTGATGTAATGACATCGGCTGCATGTTTTATACCCCTGATGACCTGACGTCACAGAAGAAGGCAACTGATGCAGGACCCAGGACTTTGTTAATCAGCCCAACTGAGGGCTACTACAAGCAGATAAACCAAATGTGATGACTGCAACAGTGAATACACTCGAACGTCAACATTTTTGGTAAGTGTACACAACTGTTCTACCTTGTTAATGTCGAGCCTAGAAAGATTGCTGTTAACCAACTTTTTTTTTTGATAACACTAGATCACAAAAACTTTTAGCACAAAGACTCAGGCAACAGAAAGTAGAAAGGGATGTTGACAAACTTAGGAAGCCTATAACAAAGAAGATAGATCTTTTAGAGGTATTAAAAATATTTCAAAATTCTTTGAGTTTCTGTAAAGCAGAGAAATATGAAAATCAAGAAAAGATACAAATGGAAATGTTTGTGGAAAAATTAAATATGGCCAGGTTAGAGGTCGAAGGCACTCAACTGCTATCAGTTAGAATAGAAGGAGATGAGATAAAAATTGTGATGTATAACCAGTCTACGGGAAAGTCCCCAGGAATAGATGGTATTCCTGTCGAAGTTTGGAAGCTGGGAAGGAAAAAAACTAATAAAGATCTGGAAGGTTTTGTTTAACAATATCGTAAGAGGAGAAATACCACCGTCTTAGAAGAAAGCAGTGGTAGCTTTAATACCTAAAGAGTGTAAGGATCCATCAGGTCCAGCTTTACATACAGGCCCATTTCAATACTAACCCATGATTATTAAGTGTTCATGTCTATAATAGCTAAAAGAATGGCAAAACTAATGCCAAAACTGATAGAAATGGATAAGTGTGGTTTTGTAGAGGGGAGGCAAACATTTGACAACATTAACAGAACATTGATGATGCAGAGGGAAGCAGAATGTAAGAAAATACCATTGTTGGTGGGTTTTTATGCAGAGAAAGCATTTGACAGAGTAAACTTGGACTTTATGAACAGGCCAATGAAAGCATTTGCATTTCCTAAAAAAATGTAAGGTTGTTTAGGAGAATATATGAGGGATCAGAGGCAAAATTTTAAGTGGGTGGGGTCCTCTCTGATAATTTCTGCTTGAGCAGAGGAACCAGGTAGGGGTGTCTTCTTTCCCATTTATTATTTGCACCATATTTAGAGCCATTGGCAAAGCAAATAAGGCACTCAGAAAATCTTGGATATAATTGGGATGGTTATCAAGATAAGCTGGCTTTATTTACAGATGATATTTTGTACCTGACAAAACCAGAAAAAGACATTACAGTGTGGAACATTTTGAGACTGATCTTTTTGGGATACAAAATTAATGAAGCTAAAACTAAGGCAGCAGTGGTAAATTGTGTACCCACATATGAACTGGTTCAGGAATACCCATGTTTATGAGGACATGATAAAATGTTAAGGGATATGGATTAAAACTTATTCTAGTGTGGCAGCTAAGGATATGTGGAAAGAGTCTAAACAAAAAAATACAAAATTTGATAAAATGAAAGCTTTGTTATATGGATAGTAAGATACAAGCAGTTAAAATGTTTTTAGTCCCTTTAGTTTATACACAGGATGTTTAAAGACATATGCAGGTAGGTGCATGTGTGAATGGGTGTGCCCTCTTTGAAGGTTGGGCGTCGGGCTGGCACCATGGCACTGTAAAAATCATCTCCCAATCATTAGCAGACTGGAGTTCCGCTGTGGCGACTCCTGACCGGAAAAAGCCGAAAGACATTAGTTTTAGATTATACACAGGTCAGGCATATTTTTATCAACCAGAGAAGTTGTGGGTAACAATTAATAAAGAGCTGAATGACTTTGTCTGGGAGGGGAAGACAGCAATCTTAAGGGGTATTTCAGAGCTGCACAGTTAAGACTTTTCTACATAGCACAAGCAGAAAACTGTAATTCATAGTGGAAATGGATGATGATGAAACAAGGGGGTCAGCTCAAGAAACAAGGTGAGACTGTCATTTTGGATGCAGGCCTTTAAGGAGAACAATAATTATGCAGAATATTATAAAGTAGCATAAGGTATTCTAAGAACTAAACAAACACAGGAGTGGAGAAAGGAGATTCAACCAATAGGAATGACTGCAATTAGGGATACAGACAACAGGCATGAGGGGGCCGGAACTTATTGGAGAAAACTGGCAAAGGAACCAAGGTATTGGGGGCAAATAACTAGAGAGGCAATGATCATAGAATGGGAAGATGCCAATAATTTATTTGGATTGTAGGTTAGAGATTGCCTTCCGTATCAGGGATTGATATCCGAATATAGGCAAAGAGAAGTAAATAGGGGGGTCCTAAATGAAAGACCAGCACTGGTAGAGGTTTTAATAGAGTCTAGAACAGAAGCTATCATTAAAAAAGAATAATTAGTAGAGCATGTAAAATATTGCATAACTATAAGAGTCCGTAAGAGGTGGTTAGAAGGGACTGGATAAGCAATTCACAAAGAAACAATGGGAGGATATATGAATGTCTCCCAAATATGCAACAAAATCAAGATGATTTAGATTTTTGCTTGGAAATGTTTATATAGATATCTTTATACCCCAAGTAGACTCCAGAGAATTGTTCCTCTGGTAGACAGTAAATGTTGGAGGTGAAGGGGAAGAACAAGGTAATTGGGAACACATTTTCTGGGAGTGTGGTGAGTTGGCAGACTTTAAGGATTCCCTGCAGGATGCATTGTCGGAGATGCTGGGTGGGCAGTTCGGTCTGACGAAGGAGGTGTTTTTTCTGAGATATGACAAAGAACTGGAATTGCCTAGATATGGTAAGGCCTTGCTGTGTCTAATAATGGTGGTTTCCAAAAAAGCAATTACTAGAAAATTTAAATCAAAATCTAAACCAACTATACTGGAAGCAATGAGTGTAGTAACAGCGATAAAACAACTGGAATTGAGATCTTTAGAAAAGGGTAGGCGTAACCTACATAAGAAAAATTAGGAATTGTGAGAACAATACATACAAGGGAGGAATGATGCCTAAAAGGCAGCAGGACTTAAGTGAGCTATGTAATGTTTGAGTGAGAAAAGATATGGTAGATTATAAGTGATGTATAATGTTTGCAACTGGGAATGTGCCAGTATGGTTTGTGTTGTAAAATGCTTGTGACTAGGCTTGTATTGGTTTGGTTCATTTTCATTTATATAAACGTATGATTGTCTATGTAGTACGTGATGGTTTAATGAAGATTGTTTATTCAAGTCTTCCTTTTTTTTAATTTATGCAATATTGTTTAGGCTGTAGGATATATAGCAATATATACAAACTATAATGTTTACATTAATATAGTTTGATTACTGTTATATGAATGTAAATTTGCCTATGTCACAAGTGATAATTCAATAAAAGTGTCTGGAAAAAAAACAAGATCTGCAGGACAGGGTTTCAGTTTCTTTAGTAGCTGTCGAGCATATGATGTGGTGAGAAGTTGTAGATTAAATTCAGGGCTGTCAAGGCTAGTAGAGTTTTGTAGTTGATTAAATGAGGGTGAGCGTGTAGGTAAGAGAGGCTGTGATGTCTCTGCTTGACATGTATGGGCAGTGTATTCCAGAGTATGGAGAGTCTCTGGGTCAGGAACCTATCCCTCCAACACGTTTTGTTCATTGTGATGACAAGGTTTAGGTCCCTGGAGCATGTGGCTCTGAGTGGGATTTCTTTAAGTGTAGCATGTCCAACAGCTCTGGGTTTGACATCGCCTTGTATGTTAAGCAAAGATCGCCTCTGAGTAGACGATATGCGACAGAGTATAGCTGGAGTTTTTTTTAGTCGGACAGCATAGGGTATCTGCTTTAGGCCTGTGATTCTTTTAGTGAGGTGTTTCTGTGGCCTTTCCAGTTATTTCAGATGTCTTGTGAGGTACATACCAAACGAGGCGTTGTACTCTATGATGGGTCTAATGAGGGATGAGCATAGTGGGACAATGACCTCCTTTTTTCTGGATGTAAAGCCCATGGTGATGAGGTGTGCCACATAGAAGGATTTCCTGACTGTTGTGGCGTTGTGGTTATCAAAGGTGAGACCACTGTCCACCTGTGTTCCTAAGTCTCTTATTACACTTTGTGTTTAGTGTGCTGCCACCTATGTGGTAATTCATGGGTACATGGTTTTTCCCAAAGGGGATAACTACACCTCTTGACATTGAGCTTGAGCCCATGACTCTGGCACCAGGCATCTGTTTCTGTAAGGCCCTTTTGTAGAATATCCACATCATTTGGGGATTCAGTAATGGCTCCCAGTTTGCAGTCATCTGCAAACTTTGGTAGCCAGAGTCCCTCAATGTTGGCCTGTACTTAGAGAAGTAGATGCCAAACAAGAGCGGTCCCAGGACTGACCCCTGAGGTACTCCACTTGTCACTTGTCTGGAGCTGGATTTGGAGTCTGCTACTTTTACAGTGTGGGTTCTGTCAGTAAGCCAGTTGGCAACCCATCGAGTGATGTAGGGATTTATGCCCAGCTTAGTAAGTTTGTCTATGACTGCAGAGTGGGGGATGGTGTCAAAGGCCTTGGTGAGGTCCAGGTAGGCTATGTGGACTGCCTTATCTTTGTCCACGGCTCTGAAGACCGATTTGAAGAAGTCAGTCAGGTTCAGGAGACACGATCGGCCCTTCCCAAACTGGGTGGGGTCCAGTGTTTGAAGGTTGCCAATGTCTTGGTTTATAAATTCCATGGCCTTGCAGATCAGGCTAGTCAGACTGATGAGACGGTAGTTCCCAGGATCCAAGGTGGATCCCCCCTTGTGTAGTGGGATAACTGTATCTGTGCTCCACTCAGTGGGCACGAAGCCTGAGGTGAGGCTATGATTAAACATGACAGTTAGGTGAGGTGCCAGTTCATTTTGTAGTTCATGTAGTACACAGCCTGGGATTTTGGCTGGTTCCATGGATGCTATATTCTTAGCTTTGGAGAGTGCGTTTTTTACCTTTGTGGCCGTGATTACTGGAATTTGGCAATCTTTTGGTATTTAGATGGGCCTTTTAGGGGGCGAGAGGGGGGTGAAGTTGCCACTGAATTGATCTTTCAGGATATTGGCAATGTCCTTGAAATCAGTATATTTAATGCCATTCTGTTGTAGCTCAGAGCAGATCTGTGCATTTCCATTTAGATTCTTGACATAGCTATATAATGCCTTGTGGTTGTCTTTGGAGTCTTTGGCAATTTTCATAACTAGTTTTTGAGGATTTTGAGGGATCTCAGCTTCTTACTGAGGCTGGTAAGGGAATTTTTTGCATCCTGGGGTTTTCCTCTTTTCTGCAACAGTTTCTTCCTTCTGTTGTATAGTTTGTTTATGACTGGGACCACCAGATTGGCTTCCTTTTTTGGAGGAGTGCGTCTTGGTTCTATTTGGGATGGCACGATTCATGCATGAGTGGATGTGCTCATACAGTGCTTCAGTGTAGAATTTGGCATTCGAACTTTCAGTTCCCGTCTGCATGGGTGGCATGAAGTTTTTCACTTCTGACTTGAGTAGAATGAAGTTGGCCTTTGAGAAGTTTTTTACGGATGTTTCCGTACTGGGGTGGAGGTGGGATGTGGATGTCAAAGGTGATTAGCTTATGGTCAGACCTAACCAACGAGGGGGTGACCACTGGTGTGGAGCATCGATTTCCCATGTTGGTAATGACCAGGTCCAGGATATTGGAGCCCCCAGTGGGATTGTGAATTAGTTGATCCAGGGCACTGGAATTTATGAATTCCAAGAACCGCTGGGCAAAGGTGTTGGTACATGAGTAGTTTTCCCAGTTAATGGCAGGGTAGTTGAAATCACCCAGTATTAGGGTGTTTGGTTGTATCTTAATATTTTCCAGTATGTTTAGAAAGATGTAGTGAGAATCTTGGGGTATGGTGGGGGATCTGTAGCAAGCTACAATTTGGATTGCAGTCTTACCTAGTGTTAGTTGCACCTGGAGAATTTCAGATGCATTGTGTTGGGCAACTAGCCTGGAGGTGTGAATATCCTTGGTGAATATGGACACTCCTCCACCTTTAGTGTTTCGGTCCTGGTTTGGTGGATGAAAAGTGTGATAAGAGTTTTGTAGCCTGGTATTGCAGGGGTGCTCTCTGGAGCCTTGAACCAGGTCTCAGTTACTGCACAGATATTGATCTCCATTTTTAGGAGTGCCTTGAGAGAGTGCATTTTAAGGTTTAGACTTCTAGCATTGAGTAGCATTACCTTCAGATTTTGCATACTTGTACCTGTTACGGTGGTGGTTTTGTCATTTGAGCCTTGCCTAAAAAGGGCACTATAGGGGTGGGCAAGAGCCTTAGCCAGTAACCTGAATCCCAGGTACGACAGGTGCAGACCATCTCTGGCAAAGCATCGTGGTTTGTCGATCATGTCATCCCAGGCAGACAGATACTGGATCCCCTCTGAATGACACCAGAAGCTTAGCCAGTTGTTGAAGTCAATCATTTTGTCCTTATACTGTGGTAGCATTCTGGGCAAAGGCAGGATGCTACTCAAGGCTAGGGTCATACCTGCCTGTGCCACATGATCTGAGAGCTCTTCCATGTCTCTCTTCATGTAGTCCAGGGAGGTACGTTTCAAGTCATTCACTCCAACATGGACAATGACAGAGTCGTATTTGTACTTGTTGTGGAGTGACTTGAGTGCATGTGTTATGTGGCAGATTCTGGCACCCCACAGGCAGCTGACTGCAATTTTCTCCTTGTTCAGCTTGGGGAGTGGGACATCAGTATGCCTGACTATAGAGTCACCTGTGACTGAAGTGTTGGGTATGTTGTCTTGCCTTAGGGGCTGCTGTTGGGTGGCACACTGGTGTTGTGAGCTATGTGATGCTTTGGTTGTGATTGGTGTTTGTTTGCATTTCAGCTTCAGAGGTCCTTGTTGCTTGGGCAAGTTAATGTTAAGGGCCTCCGCATATATGGGTTTAATGTTGCTATGTGTGGGTGTTGGTAGTGAGGGTTTTGAAAGACTATGTGTTGCTTGAGGTGCAGTGCTGGTGTTAAACTTCTCCTCTTGATTGTCTAGCACAATCTTGGCTGGAGAGAGCTTTGCTTCCAGTTTGGCTATGTAAGTGCATTACTCACAGATTGTAGTTTTGGGTGGTAAGAGGAGAGGGTTGTCTGTGTACATGAGACAATTGCTGCATTGCCCCAGTATGCCCAGATTCACCAGGTGGACAGGAGAAATCACTAAAAGTTGACCCTTGGACATGCCTGGTTAGGTGCTTTTTTTTTTTTTTTTTTTTTTTTTTTTTTTGTAAAGTACAAAAGCTGTTTTCCCTTACCTTGGCAAAATACTTTGCATTTATAGACTGTTTAGTGCCTATGATTAGTTTCTCCTTATTAACAAGAAGTGTTGAGTGCTTGTATCAGTTTAAGGCTTCCTAGTGCTTTCCAGTAGGTTTTAGAGCAAGTGCTAGTCACAGGGACTCCAACCAGAAAAAGTGCGGAGTCAATGCACTTTGCTCCCACTCTCACCAGGATCAGAATATAAGCAAAGATTCCAAGCTTCAACTATAAAGCAGTTAAGCTTTCTGGTGATCAGCAGTCTCCAGGAAATAATGCAACTGCACTCTTCTCACCAGGAGAAACAGAATCACTAATCCCAAGATGACTACTGAGAGGCAGAATGTGGGCTCTCCAATAACTGGTGTTGCAATAGATGCTTAAAGGTAAGATGAAAAAATGGTTTATTCTAAACACTGCAGTGTGCACTAGAGGAATTAGATGTGAAAGTTTGAACCCATACAGTGTAAGACTAGTATTTGGGATGTTAGTTGTCGCAGATAACTAGTCAATGTTAACGTTGCCTAAGATACTGGTTTCATTTGTAGTTATCCTGCAAATTATGTTAATAAATTAATATTACTATCTGGTAGTATGTAGAGGGCAACTATGCGTAGCTTCCTATTAATAATTAATGTACTTATTAACGGTATACATTCATTTGAGCATCCACACCAACCTCAAATGGGAGTAACGCCATATCAGAATGTCGAATTTAAAAGTGCCGAACGGTCAGAATGTTGTACGAAACACAGAATGCAACATTTCCGACCACTCTACTACCTAAACAAGCGCTACCATGGGTCAAGAATGGGGGATATTGTGTGTTTCGACTATCTCAGGTTCGCAGTTGAGAACCTGCTGCACTGCTTTTGCACATTTTCCGATCGACCATCCACTGGCTGATGAAATGCATGCATGCCCTTATTAACAGTTAAAAGAAAGAGAAGTTCTGCATTTTAGAAGGTTGGTATGCTAGTATGATATTTTTGAGAGGTGAGAAAGTTAGTTATTGTACACAATTGCAATGCCTCCTGTTCTTTTTTTTTCTTTCTGTAGTTTGTCGCATCAAATTATATAGCAGCCAGGGGACAGAATTTCAGAATAATTTCTATAGGGTTTTAGCCACATTTCGGTAATGACAGCAATATCTTGTGAGTATTGAGAAAACCATGCTTTTGTAGGTCACTAACTTTGTTAAGAATACTATGAATTGTAGTGGAGATATGGAGAAGTTTTGGGGGTGTTACACAGGTGTTTAGGGGCAGTGGAAGGTGGAATGGATAAGGCTGAGCAGCTGGGATTGGGATGAATGTCACCACAGAGTTTTTTTTAGGAAAGCACTGATTGATTGTTATTAGTTAGTTTTTTATAAAATTTATGAATTTATGCCAGGTTATTCCAAAGTGAACTGAATGGTTTAATGTTTTGTATTTGAGAAGGTGAATAGGTTGGACATTAACTCAGTAAAGCATAAAACACCTTTTTGGATACTTCCAGTTCTCACCCATATATCTCCTTATGTTGTCCAGAACTTTTTGGCTGTCCTAAGTGATGTACCAGCTAATAATAGACTGTATAAGAAAGACCAAGGAGTTACTAACAAAATGATAGGATGTTTTAGTCTAGGATGTGTCCTACATTGAATAAATTAATCATTGTTTGATACTACTTACTCATATTTTTATATTTATGTTCATATTTTCATAACAGAAAAACTTGTTATTGAGAGATGCGGTGTGAAACATCAATATGATAGACAGGACAAGTCACTCTCAAAGCTGGTTTGTATCACACTATACTGGAAACATTGCTAGTTGTTTGTTAATAATTATGAAAATAAACAGTATTGCCATGCATACTTACTACTTCAGAAAAAGTGACTTACAAGCTGTTACATCACATTAGGTGAAACCGTAGATGTTGTTGAAGAACACTCTTTGGATATTTGCACCGTAAGTTGCACATCTTGAGATATCCAGTATTTATTTTGCTGATTATATAATCAAGTACATGTTTTCATATTTCTGTAAAGAACTCGATATACTTGCATTTACAGAGGAATTTCTTTTCATGTGAAAGCTTATATGTGGTTAGCAAAAATGTTTTAACAATATATAAATAGGTTGTACAGTTTCAAAGTATGAAAATTTGTGAAAGTTTAGAAAAATATAATTTGTGGTTTTATTGTGCATTATATATTACAGTAGTAGAAAATACTACAAATTCACTGACCATTATCACTGAAAGGAATACTTCTTAGTCATAACTTTATTTTACAGTTTTAATAGCTTTTATTGTTCACAAAATAGTTAATCATACCCTTTTAAAGTTTATTTTTCATAAAATACTCTAGAATGCAAGATGTGTGTAGGCTGCTTGAGGTATGACATTCCACACCCCATAGGTGTTGATGAGTTAAATAAATTTCAGGAAGTTGGTATGGAGGAGGGTTTAGCCAGAGTTGTGTGTGTGAATAAAGTGTGAGAGTACTATGGTAGGCAGTTTGTTTGTCTTTTCGGCTTTTTCTCGGTTAGGGGTCACCACAGCACAACTTCGGTCTGCTAATGATTCGCAGTAGATTTTTTTTTATGGTGCCGAGTTGCCACCCCGACGCCCAACCTTCAGCAAAGGCACTCCCATTCACGCATGTCTTTCAGAGGCCGCTCAACCGCGGGGAGGACATGCAGACTCCACACAGAAGACACTCCAGCCGAGAATCGAATGGGAGAACCTCTTGCTGTGAGGCAACAACATGAATTGTAGAGATTTGAATAAGTGTGGAGGTGAGGTAAAAAGATTCTAAAGCATTTGGCTGAATGCTTTAAGATAATGAGATAGTAGCAGCGATTGGACAGGAATAAGGAAGTGGAGAGGTATGTGTTCTGTATAAATTTAGATAAGGGGGTAGGTAGGAATTGGGGTACAATAGTGGAGTGGTGTGAGGGTGAACAAAGCAGGTTGGAACTCTTTACAGATGGAGGTATTATCTAAAGACAATTGGTGACAATGGAGGTAAGGAAAGGTTTAAACAGCACTGTGATTGCTTTTGCTAATGTAATGTGACTAACTCACAAGACAGTGGAGCAGGTAAAGTTTTAAAAAAGCTGCTCAGGAAACAGAAGGCCATACATTAATGCTAGGCCAAGTTGCTTGTAGAACTGTGTGTGTGTGTGTGTGTGTGTGTGTGTGTGTGTGTGTGTGTGTGCACGCGGTGTATTTAAGAAGCATATCAAGGACTGAACGTGCATATGTAAATAGCAGACACATGCTGTACTCATTGCCATTTTGAAAGTGCAGCCAGAGTGTGAGCATGTAAGGATGAATGTAGCTGGTTTGTGCACAAGTTACCCAAGTTAAAGTTAATAAGCTTCAGGTGTGATGTTTGTACATAATAAAGCTGCTTGAACAGAACACACAAAGTCTTGTCTATTACATCTTAACTAGATGAGTGACACTGCTCATGGGTAAGAAAGCCATACAAATTAAGTTATAATGGCTTTAAGAAGCCTGAGCTACATTAACACGCGTGTCCTTTTCCTTGGGTTCCTATTAGATGACCGAAGACTCATTCTATCTAATGCGTCTTGGTTGAACTTAAAACTACAAAAAGGCAAAATAGCGAAATGGCTTTTAAGCAAATTCTTTCCCAGGGAAAGAATTCACGTGGCCACTTCCGTTACTTTGCCGTTTTCGGAACTGTAGTGCCATCTCAGAGTTGGTATATTTAAGTAGGAGGGTGTGGGGGGCACAGCCCCCCCACACTTTATGTATTATTTCAATTTTTTTTTTTTTGCAACAGCGATTCGCTGTTCTGAGCTTTGGAGATTGTAAGCTTTCACTTACATGGGGTCGATTATTCATTGTTTGATGATATAATATAGGCCCTTTTCCTTTAGCAGTATCACTGACAAACAAGCTCAGTGGTACGCATGATTTTAGCAGCTTTACCTAGTGGCACTCAAAGGTATCAGTCTGTATATTGCCTGCACTGAGAAATATTTTTTTGCAGGCTGCAAATCCTGTTACTGGAAGAAAGATAATTTTATGCAGAATGACACAGAAAGACAAGGAAACTTATGACTTTTGATACTGAGTAGAAGGGGCAGTCTTGCAAGCCTAGTGGTAGCAGAATTTTTTTTTTTTTTTTTGCAGGCTACAGATCCTAGCAGAATAGCACAGAAAGACTGGGAAACAGATTTTCGATACAGAAAGACTGGGAAACAGGTTTTCGATTCAGAGTGGAAGGGAGTAGTCTAGCAAGCCTTGAGTAGCTATGATCCTCTGTGTGTGAGAGACAAATGAAGGTGTGGAGTGCAGAAGTCTGCCCAGTAGGGCTAGCTGAGCCTAAGACACAAGAAGGTCAAATGACATACTTGTGATGTAGGTAAAGGAAAAGAGCTACCTTTCTGGGAAAGGCTGAAAGAAGGGAAGAGTGCCAAAGAGAAGTTCAAGTTAAGGGAAGGTGAATTTCCTGCTTCCAGTGACTAGTGACTAAAAGGAAGGAGCTGCAAAGGAAATGAGGAGTGCATTCAAAACTGGACTTAGTCTGATTATTGAAGCTAGACAGTTTGCACCAGAGCATAGGTTAACAAGAAGATTTTACAAGGCATTATATGGCAATTCCAAAATCAAAAGGGAAGTTAAAGAATGAATGGGAGAAGAAGCTAACAACTTGCCACAGAACAATGGAGGGAGATTTGTCAAGCCCTCAGACAGGTTACCAAATTAAGAATGTTTAGAATATGTGCCATTACTGTTAACTCCTCAATGGAATAGCACAGATCCTGACTGGCCCTCCTGTTCGGTTACAAGCGTTAGGATAACCCCCCACACTTGATGCCCACCGCGTGGATCCTAACTCCCCGACGCTGACCTACAAGGACCCCTAGTGCGAACGCACAGACCAGCCTCCACCCAGGACTATTGCAACTAGTCAAACGAATACTTAAAATCCCAGGATAACCCCCCACACTTGATGCCCACCGCGTGGATCCTAACTCCCCGACGCTGACCTACAAGGAACCCCTAGTGCGAACGCACAGACCAGCCTCCACCCAGGACTATTGCAACTAGTCAAACGAATACTTAAAATCCCAGGGTAAAGGACCTTTCAAACCCAAAAGTGTACTTTATAACAAGCGACTGTGGCAGAAATTGTATCATTCTAGTATATCACACCAGCTATTTATCCTACTAGTTCTACTAGCGGACATTAATCTAAAAGCAAAGCAAAACAAGCTAGCTTACATTGTGTTCGCAGGTTCCTTTAGGACCCAGGAAAAACCTGGGTGGTGTAGTCCCCGCTCCGCTCCCCACCCTGCCCCCTATTCCCACCCGCCCCCACTATCTCTACATTTATAGGGTCACTTAGCCCATCCCCCTTTACGACTAACCAACCACAACTGTCCCACAATCTGACTCCTTTCCCTCCCACTTCCTTGTTCTGCCTATACAACTAAGGCTACTCCCTTGGACCGCCCACCTACCAACCTTTATTCATCTTCCCTCCTTTTTCCCCCCTTAGCTTTTTTATATCCCCAATTTTTCTAAGGTTTTTTATCAGCATTTCATACTCACTAATCTCTCCTCTCACCATGGATAGACACTTGTTTACTATCCTCCCCTTCATATCATTTCTTCTTATTATTTCGTATCTTCTAACAAGTTACGAAACTCTACCCCTAGTAGGAGCCCACCTCCCAAATGGTCACACCTCTCTACACTCCCAAAATCCCTCTAATCTCATCCCCCCCTTTCACTACCCCAGTAATAACCTGTTTTTCAAAACACCCCATCTTACTCCTCGCCACCCTAAAGCACCTAAATCTAAGGACACTCTCAAACTACTAATTAAACTCCAAAAAATATTTGACTACTTGAAAAAATCCATCACAAAAGATGGCGACATTCACCCCAACCCAGGCCCTAACTCTGACCCAGGCCTCAACATCTTGAATTCAGCTAGAACCTCAGCGGGCTCCCTCCTTATCTTTCACCTCAATCTAAGAAGTATCAATAATAAGGTCCATAACTTACATGCCATGCTTGCAACCCACTCCCCAGACATTATGTGTCTAACGGAAACATGGCTAAAACCTAGCACCAAGGATGAAAAAATCATCCCTCCTGGGTATAACATTCTCAGATCTGATCATCTAACTAGAAAGGGTGGGGGAACAGCCGTCATGTTTAAGAACACGTTGAGCGTCACTATGAACCCTCCAACCCCCAAAAATTCCTAACCTTGAACTGCTTGCCCTAAAGCTATCCCTCAACAAACAAAAAAGTATTAATCTCATAGTAGTCTATATACCACCAGGAAATAACGTTGAAAACCTTGAACATATCCTTAATTGGTTAGCTACAACCTATCCCCAAGAAACCATAATACTAGGAGGCGTTAATATTGATTGGTCCTCTACTCCAATCACTCAAATCCTCTCCCCATTAACTTGCATGGTTTCTCTCAAAATATACTATCTACCACCAGAATTGGGAATGCTCAACAAAAGGAGAGCATCATTGACTGGATCCTTACTAACAAAGCCCCAAATAACTATATTGCAGGGACTCTTCCCAATGACCTTAGTGACCACCTTATTACCTTTATCTTAAAACACAAATGTCCAACATCAAACCATCCCCAAACCAGGCTGGTCAGGAACAGTAAGAATTTTGTCCCACAACATTTTCTTGCTGACCTCAAAGCATGTAACTGGTCCTCCCTAAAAACGCTCCCCTTAGAGGACAGTGTCTCTTATTTTAATGACACTTTCCTTAGATACTTGACGCTCACGCTCCTAAAAGACTGACCAGGACCAAGGAACGTATTGCTCCTTGGCTAACAAAAGACACCAAATCCAAAATTAAACTCCGGGATCAGGCCTGGAATAAATGGAGAGCTACCAAAAACCCCCTGGACCGGATCAAGTTTCTTCAGCTTAGAAACTCAACCAAATTAGCCGTCTTGACTGACAAAAAACAATATTTTTGTCACCTCCAAGACAAACACCAGCATAATCCCAAAAAATTCTGGGCTGGTTTCAATCATCTCCTTCGTCCAGGAAAATCGACCACCCCCACCCTGGAAAACTCATCGGCAAAGATCCAGGTGAAATAGCTAACACTTTCAATACATTTTTTACGGAGACCATCCAGTCTCTCGCCAATCAGCTTACCAATACTCCCTCATCCACAACCTCAACTAAAAACCCTCCTCAGTCCTCCCTTAACTTACAACCCACACCTACCTCCTACATTCGTACCCTCTTGAAAAAACTCAAACCAACTACCTTAGCGGCTGACCTACTCCCAGCCAATTACCTACAAATAGCATCTGACGCCATTGCCTACCCTGTTTCAATCCTGATCAACCGATCTATATCTAAAGCTTCTGTCCCCTCAATCTGGAAAATCTCTTATATCATCCCTCGCCATAAAGGTGGATCCTCCACTGACACATCTAACTATAGGCCAATAGCTATACTGTCTCCACTAGCCAAAATTTTGGAACGCTGTGTTCATAAACAGCTCATTACCCATCTTTCTCAAAATAATCTCCTGTCTAACACCCAGCATGGATTCCGCCCCCATCACAGCACTACCTCTGCTCTTCTCTCCTTTGTTGATTCAATCAACCAAAACCGCAATAATAAACTTATTTCCTCTGCGCTTTTTCTTGACCTATCAAAAGCCTTCGACATGGTGAACCACCAACTACTAATACAAACACTGCAAACCTTTCATCTTAGTAAATCAACAATAAGTTGGCTTAACGACTACCTATCGAGTAGAAAGCAGGCGGTTCAGTGGCAAAACAGGCTATCAGACCTACTCCCCACTAATATCGGTATTCCCCAAGGATCTATCCTTGGTCCCCTTCTCTTTTCCCTATTTATTAACAGTTTACACACGATCATTCCTAAAGCCACTTGCATTCAATACGCAGACTACTCCACCCTGATATGCTCGGACGTTTCTCTTGCCAAACTCCAAGTTGCAACCCAAAATTGCTTCTCCTTAGTTGAAAAATGGTTCTCAGAACTAAAGCTTCTACTAAATCCAACCAAAACTAAATTACTTCTATTTTTCCCCACACTAAATACCTCCCAAGGAAAAGAACCACCTAATACTATTACCCCAACCTTCTGCGTGTCCTCCAACAATGGAATCATAATCGAACCTGTCTCCCACACCAAACTTCTTGGGGTGACCATAGATAACAAACTTAAATTTGATACACATGTCAGTCTGACCATTAAGTCTGTAAACAAAAACTCGGGTCTTTGTATAGAATAAAACTTTCTTAACTCCACACACCAAACTAACTATTGCTAGGACCCACCTTCTGTCCACACTCCTCTATGCTTCTCCTGTATTCTCCTTCCTCAACAAGAAGGAACTCAACAAACTGTCTACTACCTATAACCACATAGCCAGATTTATAACAGGGATGCCCTATCGGACCCATCACTGCCAAAATCTAAGGACCCTGGAATGGTTAGAACTCTCCAACACTCTCAAACTCAACCAACTCACTGAGGCATTTAAAATAATTAATCATCCAGAAAAACTCCTCACTGAACAAAATACTTACCCCTTACTCCAACCTCACATCCCTTAGGTCATCCAAAAGCCTACTAGTTCAAACCATCAAGGCTAACAACTTGGGAGGCGAAGCACTCTATGCAAATTCCATTGGCAAATCCTGGAATGCCCTGCCAAATAACCTAAGACACATGACCTCTCTTCACCAATTCAAAAACACCTCAAAGACCTATTAAAGTCGCAATGGCTATGCCCTTGCTCTAATCCTGACTAATACTAAAACTCTCCTGGCCCACTAAAGTCCCTACCTAACCCACAAACCTAAGGTCTCGACTAATTCTAATGCTAGTTCATTCTAAGTATTGTACTTCTTTAAACAATTGTATAACATCTATGATTTCTTTAATGTAATAACTATACCTCTATCCTTGATTGTTATGTTTAACTACCTCTGATATTGTGGAGCTTTTCTCCCCGGGCCTCTACTGAAAATGGACATGTATCCAGCTAGACTAGCCCGGTCAACAAATGTAAAATAAAATAAAATAAAATAAATAAATAAATACATGTGGATGGAAATGCTTACACAAATATTTTTCTATTCCAGACAAATTAATCTTACATTCCCACAGATAGACAGATGTTGGAGGTGTAGACAAGGTGTGGTAGGTGACTGGTTTCTCACATTTTGGGGCTGTCCAGAACTGGAAGGATTTCAGCATGTCATGAAAACATTTGGATTTATTTGCTTTACCATGATTACTTTCTGTTTGGAGGCAGCTGAAGCATTCTAGCAGAAAGACACTTGGCGCATTATAATGCATTCGCTGGTTTGCTCATGTTGGTAGCTAAGAAAGCAATAAGAAAAGAGTTGATTTATGTGAAATAATGAAGTAGATGAATAGTGACTAAAATAGACTTCTAGCATCAGCAGCAAATGGAATATTTAGTCACATATAATAAATATAGAAAGAGATTAGTAAAGAAAAGGCTGTTAAGAAACCTTCAATAGGAACTGAAGCTAAATTTTCAGAATTCTTAAGACAACCCAGCACAAGCAGAGGGTAAGACAAAAGAATAGGACTATGAAATGTTTAGATATTAGCATTGAAGGGTTACCTTTCTGCTATGGGGTAACTGTGGTGGAATGCCAAGTTGAAAATAACTATTGTTTTTCATTTCCTTTTTTCTCACTTTGTTTTTAATATACAGTGTTGAAAAGCTTTCACTAGTATTGGGCTGAAACCAGAAGTCTAAAAAGTAGACCTTGCAAAACTAATTTCCTTATCTAATGTCATGATATATCTAAAGGAAGGAACTGGTCAGCCACTAGGGAGATTAAACAAGTGGAAAGTGCATGACAGTTGCACAATGTATGCTGATTTACATTGTATGTATTACTAATTGTTAAAATTTAAAAAGGAGATGATGGCATTTATCTTAGCCCTGAATGCTTCCACCCTTACCTTAAAAGAGGGATTCAGTAGTTAAGGACAGACAGCACCACAGTCATGTGGTACATTAAAAAGGGAGGAACACACACACACACACACACACACACCTGCTGCACAGGCTAGTCATGCAGAGCTGGGAGGCAGCTTCAGAGGCACACATGACACTAACATCAATCTATGTTCTAACAAGATAGGATGAGTATGTCTTTAGTAGACCCACATGAATGGATGCTTAACAGGGATGTCTGTTTGCATCTGAACAGGATGTAGGACATAAATTTGTTTGACTGTCATATGAATAGGCAACCAGGGGAGTTCTGCTGCAGGACAGCTCCTCCAGAAGATTGGCAATTGGATGTCTTCTCTCTGAAATGACAGATGTCCTTCCTGTTGATTACTGTTACAGTAGCCTAAGCTGTATGGGTTATATCCTGCATAGGGTACAACAGCCAGCCGGCTTCCAAAGCTTAAGGATACATTCCACACACCCAAATGATTAGTCAACTCATCTTCAGCTGACAAAATTCAGGTATGGGCACCAAGCCCTTCAAAGCTTTCCTGCTGCCGAAGAGAACAGTCCTCTGTAGACTTTGTTATCAACGGTTGGCTAATGCAGTTCTCTTGCTGGGCAGATAAGTTCCCTTTGGAGGAAAAAAAACTTCCATTTGTTTTTTTTTACATAGAATAGTTTCTTTTTTCCTGCAGAAGTTGTACTTTTAAGTTAGAAAGTGTTTTACTGACTATCTTTTGACTTTTATTTACTTTTAAACAGGAAAGCACTTTTTTACTTTTGTGACCAAAAGCTGTTAAAAGTGATTTCAAACTACTATTTCTTTGGAGAAACTGTTTTATTCTTTGGGGCAGGGGAAAAGTGTTTTTCATTATTTTATTATTTAAGGAAAAGTCTACTTTTTTTGCTGATTGGTGCAGCGGTTAGCGTTGCCACCTCACAGCAAGATGTTCTCCAGTTCGATTCTCGGCTGGGGTGCCTTCTGTGCGGAGTTTGCATGTCCTCCCTGTGGTCGCGTGGGTTTCCTCCCACATCCCAAAGACATGCTGTAGGTGGATTGGACACTCTAAATTGGCCCTAGGTGTGAATGTGTGCGTGTGTGTGCCTTCTGTGGAAGGTTGGGCGCCGGGCTGGCAACTCGACACTGTAAAACTCCACTGCCAATCATGAGCGGACAGATGATCCGCTGTGGCGATCCCTAACCGGGAAAAGCCGAAGAAGAAGAAGATAACCCCCACACTTGATGCCCACCGTGGATCCTAACTCCCCGGCTGACCTACAAGGACCCCTAGTGTGAACGCACAGACCAGCCTCCACCCAGGACTATTGCAACTAGTCAAACGAATACTTAAAATCCCAGGATAACCCCCCACACTTGATGCCCACCGCGTGGATCCTAACTCCCCGACGCTGACCTACAAGGACCCCTAGTGCGAACGCACAGACCAGCCTCCACCCAGGACTATTGCAACTAGTCAAACGAATACTTAAAATCCCAGGGTAAAGGACCTTTCAAACCCAAAAGTGTACTTTATAACAAGCGACTGTGGCAGAAATTGTATCATTCTAGTATATCACACCAGCTATTTATCCTACTAGTTCTACTAGTGGACATTAATCTAAATGCAAAGCAAAACAAGCTAGCTTACATTGTGTTCGCAGGTTCCTTTAGGACCCAGGAAAAACCTGGGTGGTGTAGTCCCCGCTCCGCTCCCCACCCTGCCCCCTATTCCCACCCGCCCCCACTATCTCTACATTTATAGGGTCACTTAGCCCATCCCCCTTTACGACTAACCAACCACAACTGTCCCACAATCTGACTCCTTTCCCTCCCACTTCCTTGTTCTGCCTATACAACTAAGGCTACTCCCTTGGACCGCCCACCTACCAACCTTTATTCATCTTCCCTCCTTTTTCCCCCCTTAGCTTTTTTATATCCCCAATTTTTCTAAGGTTTTCTATCAGCATTTCATACTCACTAATCTCTCCTCTCACCATGGATAGACACTTGTTTACTATCCTCCCCTTCATATCATTTCTTCTTATTATTTCGTATCTTCTAACAAGTTACGAAACTCTACCCCTAGTAGGAGCCCACCTCCCAAATGGTCACACCTCTCTACACTCCCAAAATCCCTCTAATCTCATCCCCCCCTTTCACTACCCCAGTAATAACCTGTTTTTCAAAACACCCCATCTTACTCCTCGCCACCCTAAAGCACCTAGATCTAAGGACACTCTCAAACTACTAATTAAACTCCAAAAAATATTTGACTACTTGAAAAAATCCATCACAAAAGATGGCGACATTCACCCCAACCCAGGCCCTAACTCTGACCCAGGCCTCAACATCTTGAATTCAGCTAGAACCTCAGCGGGCTCCCTCCTTATCTTTCACCTCAATCTAAGAAGTATCAATAATAAGGTCCATAACTTACATGCCATGCTTGCAACCCACTCCCCAGGCATTATGTGTCTAACGGAAACATGGCTAAAACCTAGCACCAAGGATGAAGAAATCATCCCTCCTGGGTATAACATTCTCAGATCTGATCATCTAACTAGAAAGGGTGGGGGAACAGCCGTCATGTTTAAGAACACGTTGAGCGTCACTATGAACCCCCTCCAACCCCCAAAAATTCCTAACCTTGAACTGCTTGCCCTAAAGCTATCCCTCAACAAACAAAAAAGTATTAATCTCATAGTAGTCTATATACCACCAGGAAATAACGTTGAAAACCTTGAACATATCCTTAATTGGTTAGCTACAACCTATCCCCAAGAAACCATAATACTAGGAGACGTTAATATTGATTGGTCCCTCTACTCCAATCACTCAAATCCTCTCCCCATTAACTTGCATGGCTTCTCTCAAAATATACTATCTACCACCAGAATTGGGAATGCTCAACAAAAGGAGAGCATCATTGACTGGATCCTTACTAACAAAGCCCCAAATAACTATATTGCAGGGACTCTTCCCAATGACCTTAGTGACCACCTTATTACCTTTATCTTAAAACACAAATGTCCAACATCAAACCATCCCCAAACCAGGCTGGTCAGGAACAGTAAGAATTTTGTCCCACAACATTTTCTTGCTGACCTCAAAGCATGTAACTGGTCCTCCTAAAAGCGCTCCCCTTAGAGGACAGTGTCTCTTATTTTAATGACACTTTCCTTAGATACTTGACGCTCACGCTCCTAAAAGACTGACCAGGACCAAGGAACGATTGCTCCTTGGCTAACAAAAGACACCAAATCCAAAATTAAACTCCGGGATCAGGCCTGGAATAAATGGAGAGCTACCAAAACCCCTGGACGGATCAAGTTTCTTCAGCTTAGAAACTCAACCAAATTAGCCGTCTTGACTGACAAAAACAATATTTTGTCACCTCCAAGACAAACACCAGCATAATCCAAAAAATTCTGGGCTGGTTTCAATCATCTCCTTCGTCCAGGAAAATCGACCACCCCACCCCTGGAAAACTCATCGGCAAAGATCCAGGTGAAATAGCTAACACTTTCAATACATTTTTTATGGAGACCATCCAGTCTCTCGCCAATCAGCTTACCAATACTCCCTCATCCACAACCTCAACTAAAAACCCTCCTCAGTCCTCCCTTAACTTACAACCCACACCTACCTCCTACATTCGCATCTCTTGAAAAACTCAAACCAACTACCTTAGCGGCTGACCTACTCCCAGCCAATTACCTACAAATAGCATCTGACGCCATTGCCTACCCTGTTTCAATCCTGATCAACCGATCTATATCTGAAGCTTCTATCCCCTCAATCTGGAAAATCTCTTATATCATCCCTCGCCATAAAGGTGGATCCTCCACTGACACATCTAACTATAGGCCAATAGCTATACTTTCTCCACTAGCCAAAATTTTGGAACGCTGTGTTCATAAACAGCTCATTACCCATCTTTCTCAAAATAACCTCCTGTCTAACACCCAGCATGGATTCCGCCCCCATCACAGCACTACCTCTGCTCTTCTCTCCGTTGTTGATTCAATCAACCAAAACCACAATAATAAACTTATTTCCTCTGCGCTTTTTCTTGACCTATCAAAAGCCTTCGACATGGTGAACCACCAACTACTAATACAAACACTGCAAACCTTTCATCTTAGTAAATCAACAATAAGTTGGCTTAACGACTACCTATCGAGTAGAAAGCAGGCGGTTCAGTGGCAAAACAGGCTATCAGACCTACTCCCCACTAATATCGGTATTCCCCAAGGATCTATCCTCGGTCCCCTTCTCTTTTCCCTATTTATTAACAGTTTACACATGATCATTCCTAAAGCCACTTGCATTCAATACGCAGACGACTCCACCCTGATATGCTCGGACGTTTCTCTTGCCAAACTCCAAGTTGCAACCCAAAATTGCTTCTCCTTAGTTGAAGAATGGTTCTCAGAACTAAAGCTTCTACTAAATCCAACCAAAACTAAATTACTTCTATTTTTCCCCACACTAAATACCTCCCAAGGAAAAGAACCACCTAATACTATTACCCCAACCTTCTGCGTGTCCTCCAACAATGGAATCATAATCGAACCTGTCTCCCACACCAAACTTCTTGGGGTGACCATAGATAACAAACTTAAATTTGATACACATGTCAGTCTGACCATTAAGTCTGTAAACAAAAAACTCGGGTCTTTGTATAGAATAAAAACTTTCTTAACTCCACACACCAAACTAACTATTGCTAGGACCCACCTTCTGTCCACACTCCTCTATGCTTCTCCTGTATTCTCCTTCCTCAACAAGAAGGAACTCAACAAACTGTCTACTACCTATAACCACATAGCCAGATTTATAACAGGGATGCCCTATCGGACCCATCACTGCCAAAATCTAAGGACCCTGGAATGGTTAGAACTCTCCAACACTCTCAAACTCAACCAACTCACTGAGGCATTTAAAATAATTAATCATCCAGAAAAAACTCCTCACTGAACAAAATACTTACCCCTTACTCCAACCTCACATCCCTTAGGTCATCCAAAAGCCTACTAGTTCAAACCATCAAGGCTAACAACTTGGGAGGCGAAGCACTCTATGCAAATTCCATTGGCAAATCCTGGAATGCCCTGCCAAATAACCTAAGACACATGACCTCTCTTCACCAATTCAAAAAACACCTCAAAGACCTATTAAAGTCGCAATGGCTATGCCCTTGCTCTAATCCTGACTAATACTAAAACTCTCCTGGCCCACTAAAGTCCCTACCTAACCCACAAACCTAAGGTCTCGACTAATTCTAATGCTAGTTCATTCTAAGTATTGTACTTCTTTTAAACAATTGTATAACATCTATGATTTCTCTTTTAATGTAATAACTATACCTCTATCCTTGATTGTTATGTTTAACTACCTCTGATATTGTGGAGCTTTTCTCCCCGGGCCTCTACTGAAAATGGACATGTATCCAGCTAGACTAGCCCGGTCAACAAATGTAAAATAAAATAAAATAAAATAAATAAATAAATAAATGTGGATGGAAATGCTTACACAAATAGTTTTCTATTCCAGACAAATTAATCTTACATTCCCACAGATAGACAGATGTTGGAGGTGTAGACAAGGTGTGGTAGGTGACTGGTTTCTCACATTTTGGGGCTGTCCAGAACTGGAAGGATTTCAGCATGTCATGAAAACATTTGGATTTATTTGCTTTACCATGATTACTTTCTGTTTGGAGGCAGCTGAAGCATTCTAGCAGAAAGACACTTGGCACATTATAATGCATTAGCTGGTTTGCTCATGTTGGTAGCTAAGAAAGCAATAAGAAAAGAGTTGATTTATGTGAAATAATGAAGTAGATGAATAGTGACTAAAATAGACTTCTAGCATCAGCAGCAAATGGAATATTTAGTCACATATAATAAATATAGAAAGAGATTAGTAAAGAAAAGGCTGTTAAGAAACCTTCAATAGGAACTGAAGCTAAATTTTCAGAATTCTTAAGACAACCCAGCACAAGCAGAGGGTAAGACAAAAGAATAGGACTATGAAATGTTTAGATATTAGCATTGAAGGGTTACCTTTCTGCTATGGGGTAACTGTGGTGGAATGCCAAGTTGAAAATAACTATTGTTTTTCGTTTCCTTTTTTCTCACTTTGTTTTTAATATACAGTGTTGAAAAGCTTTCACTAGTATTGGGCTGAAACCAGAAGTCTAAAAAGTAGACCTTGCAAAACTAATTTCCTTATCTAATGTCATGATATATCTAAAGGAAGGAACTGGTCAGCCACTAGGGAGATTAAACAAGTGGAAAGTGCATGACAGTTGCACAATGTATGCTGATTTACATTGTATGTATTACTAATTGTTAAAATTTAAAAAGGAGATGATGGCATTTATCTTAGCCCTGAATGCTTCCACCCTTACCTTAAAAGAGGGATTCAGTAGTTAAGGACAGACAGCACCACAGTCATGTGGTACATTAAAAAGGGAGGAACACACACACACACCTGCTGCACAGGCTAGTCATGCAGAGCTGGGAGGCAGCTTCAGAGGCACACATGACACTAACATCAATCTATGTTCTAACAAGATAGGATGAGTATGTCTTTAGTAGACCCACATGAATGGATGCTTAACAGGGATGTCTGTTTGCATCTGAACAGGATGTAGGACATAAATTTGTTTGACTGTCATATGAATAGGCAACTAGGGGAGTTCTGCTGCAGGACAGCTCCTCCAGAAGATTGGCAATTGGATGTCTTCTCTCTGAAATGACAGATGTCCTTCCTGTTGATTACTGTTACAGTAGCCTAGGCTGTATGGGTTATATCCTGCATAGGGTACAACAGCCAGCCGGCTTCCAAAGCTTAAGGATACATTCCACACACTCAAATGATTAGTCAACTCATCTTCAGCTGACAAAATTCAGGTGTGGGCACCAAGCCCTTCAAAGCTTTCCTGCTGCCAAAGAGAACAGTCCTCTGTAGACTTTGTTATCAACGGTTGGCTAATGCAGTTCTCTTGCTGGGCAGATAAGTTCCCTTTAGAGGAAAAAAAACTTCCATTTGTTTTTTTTTACATAAAATAGTTTCTTTTTTCCTGCAGAAGTTGTACTTTTAAGTTAGAAAGTGTTTTACTGACTATCTTTTGACTTTTATTTACTTTTAAACAGGAAAGCACTTTTTTACTTTTGTGACCAAAAGCTGTTAAAAGTGATTTCAAACTACTATTTCTTTGGAGAAACTGTTTTATTCTTTGGGGCAGGGGAAAAGTGTTTTTCATTATTTTATTATTTAAGGAAAAGTCTACTTTTTTTGCTGATTGGTGCAGCGGTTAGCGTTGCCATCTCACAGCAAGAGGTTCTCCAGTTCGATTCTCGGCTGGGGTGCCTTCTGTGCGGAGTTTGCATGTCCTCCCTGTGGTCGCGTGGGTTTCCTCCCACATCCCAAAGACATGCTGTAGGTGGATTGGACACTCTAAATTGGCCCTAGGTGTGAATGTGTGCGTGTGTGTGCCTTCTGTGGAAGGTTGGGCGCCGGGCTGGCAACTCGACACTGTAAAACTCCACTGCCAATCATGAGCGGACAGATGATCCGCTGTGGCGATCCCTAACCGGGAAAAAGCCGAAAGAAGAAGATGATTATTTTACTAATCATTGCTGCTAAGCTTCCCTGGGAATCTGGCACCATATTTTGCTTGACCATGGAACAACATAACCGTTTCTTGGACAAACCTTTTTCCATCCGCAAAAATAAAAACATTCTAAACAGCCTTTGCCACAGATGCAGGTGTGTGACTGCTGTGCCCAAAGCTGGTTCCCCAGACTACTCATCTTTTTTTTCAGATCCCTCTGGTATAGTACCTACAGCTACCATGGACCTCGGGCTAAGTACGTCTTCAGCAACTGCTGGAGTCCGTTTAGCAGGCAAAGGAGAGCCACTCTTGTCGGTCTTGAGAGAAATGGTAAGGAAAATGCTCCTCCTTGGCCAGAGAGTTGTGCTCTTCCCTGGGCAGTTGTTTCTGGCAATTCTGATCTGTTTCTTCAGAAATTTCCTGTCAATAAGAAACTGAAAACTGTCAATGTTTCTTCTTTGTATTTAATCTGGACAGAAGTTACTTATTAGGCTTCACTCATGGTCTTGTGTATGCTCTTGCACCTTCTTTTAAAGCTATTTCTGGGAAGAAAATAAAAGAATGTTCTTCATATTGATCACTGCTGCAGTAACCCAAGTTATATGGGTTATATCCTGCATAGAATGCAACAGCCAACCAGCTTCCAAAGCTTCAGGGCATCTTCCTCGCATCCAAACCAATAGTCAGCTTGAGGCTGAGCTGACTAAATTGACAGGTTTGTGTGCTAAGATCATTTTACATCTGAGTAGATCTCTGCTGTGCGGTCTTAGAAGGATGGATGGACAGCTAATGCTGTCCCATTGCCGGGCAGATTAATTCCCTTCATGGAAGAAAACATCCACAATAATTTTTTGCTTAAATTAAGCTTTTGTGAAAAACAACTATTTTAAAGCTACAGAAAAGTATTTTTATTGATAGTTGCATTCATGTACTTTTAATGGGAATGGTAAAAAATTGTTAAAAGTTGTTGAAGACTACTTTTCTGTGGAGCAACTGTTTATTTTACTGTGCTGGGCTGCGGAAAGTGTTAAAGTGCTTTTTACTGTGTGTGTGTGTGTGTGTGTGTGTGTGCGTGTGCGTGTGTTGGGGGGTGGGGGGATTTACTGTTACTGACTTTTCTGTTTACTATTTCTGCTAAGCATCCACAGGAAGCAACCACCATTTTCATCTTGATCATGGAACAAACCATCTGTTCCCTTTTCGGACCTTCTTCCAGCCACTAAAAGAAAAATTTAACCAAACAGCCTTTGCTAGTAATTGCCACAGCAGCAGGTGGTGACTGTGCTATGGCCAAAGCTGTTTCCTCAGAAAACTCATATTTTTCCTCCAGTTCCTCCAATGATGTCCATACGGCCACCATGGACTGTGGGGGATTAGCCTTTTCCACTACAACTGTTGGCATTCCCCCATTGGGCAAGGTAGAGCCACTTTTGTAGGTTATGGGAGAAGGGGCAGGGAATACATCCTTGCTTAGCCAGAATGTTATGCCCATCCCTGGGGAAGCTCTGGCGAGCAAGATGTCTAGATCTATTTTTGTTTTTTCTCCCACTCAGAGAAAAGTCTCAATGAGGAATTTTCACAGGATTCTAGGTCTTATTGCATCTGTGATTCGCATGATATCTCTTGCAAGACTGTACATAAGAAAGATGCGGTGGTATCTGAAATCTGTATGGTCCTAGCAACAACATCCACTCTCTTTTCAGTTTCCAGTTTTAGGATTTGTAAAAATTAAAGTTATGTGGAGGAGACTCAGAAATTCTCAGAATCCAGGTCCCCCTTCCCCCACTCCAGCACAGTCATTTAAAACAAATACCTCTGACTTTTCTTGAGGAGCAGCATCAGATTGCATCAAAGTGCAGGGTCTTTGAAACAAAAAAGACAGGCTAGCTCTTTCTAAATCTGAATCATTTGTACAACTCCACAGTAATGTGGTATGTAAGCAAGGGGGCACTAGATCTTACTCCTTTTGCAGACTAGCCATGTTAGCATAGACTATAGCTTTACAGCACAGTGTTACCCTACAGGTATTTTTTATAATTTCAGAGCAAAATATTGTGACAGACAAGCTGAGCAGGACCAGGACAGAACCTCATGAGTGGAAACTGAGTCAGGGCATTTTCCAAGATTTGATCTGTTAAAGAGGAGGAACGATCATTTCACACTAAATCAGATGGAAAAAAGATGAACTAGGACTCCATGGAAGAAGGCCTGAAAGACGGATACTTTTTCTTTTCCTCAGAAAAGAATGTTACTATATGCCTTTCTACTAATTTTAAGGATACTTCTGAAGATTCAGATGACTTCCCAAAGATCATTGTGGTGACTCCTTTCTGGCCCAGGCAACAGTGATTCTCCCTTTTACTGGAAATGGTTAGGAGCAATTACCACAAGCTTCCTCACATACTGGATTTACTCGCAAGATCAGGTGTGTTTGATACATCCCAACCCCAAACAACGGCAACTGACTTCTGGATGGTAGTCTTAATACCTTTTTAGACATCTGTTTTCTGAGGGCATGCAGCGGGTATTAAGGGAGGCAGGAAAGCCTGCTGCTAGAAGATCGTACATTAGTAAATGGAAAATGTTTTCAAGTTGGTGCTTCTTCGGGCCAAAATTCAAAATTCCTAGAAGATCAGTGAAACGGTTGAATATGATGTTTTCCTTTTCATTCTTTCTCAACACTGGGTTTGGATCCGAACCTTGGATCTGACTCAACCACGTTCAGTAGACTTTGGGTCCAGCTCTCAAGCTCCTTCCCCTACCCATAATGCTCTGTTCCATCACCAGCACCTCAGGTCTCGTTTGCCGCCATTGTGGTTAGACGGAGGTTACGATGTCCTTCAAGGATGCATCTGCAGTCCTTACAAATGGGTTGTCCTGTCGTCAGGCAGCCCTTCGGTTGGCGGATTCCAAAGTCTGGGTCTGGCCTCGGCTGGTGTCGCACTTCACCCGACGTCACAGCTGCAGTTCTTCGGGTATAAAGGCATCAGCCGACGCCATTTTCCCCAGTCTTTCTTGCTGCGTGGCGCCCGAAGCAGAAGCTGTTCGCAAGTGCCGGTCGGTCAGAACCAGAGATTACTACTACCGAATACTTCTACTACTACCGAAGACTTCTAAAAGCTAAGTACCCGTTGGGACTCTTTCTTGCCTCAACCGATGTCAGAAAAAGTGAATAACTGTTTAACTTGTGGGAAACAAATACCTCATAAAGATTTCCACTCTTACTGCTTACCTTGTTTAGGCCCAGACCACGACGTAGCAGCTTGTCTAGCCTGTGCTTCTTTTAACCGACGGACGCTTAGACGTCGGTCGGAATTTGCTGAGGAGTTTTTCGGCTCCGCTTTTGCTTACATTATGCCGTCGGATCCTCCGACTACGCAAATATCTAAAAAGCGCAAGGAAAAGGACCGACACTCGCGGTCCGCGGTTTCGGCCGAAACCACGGTTAAGCCAACCGCGAGTGTCTCGGTTTCAGCTGAAACCGAGCTCGCGGTTCTTCAGCCGAAAGCTTACCTCCTACCGAGGCCTCATCCAACCTGGTGGAATCGGCTACTGAAATGCCACCTGCTCTTGCAGGTTCCCAGGATTTATCTGATACTATCCCCTTGGATATTTCAACCCCTGCACGTGGAGCTGCTAGGCCACCTGCAGCCATGTCGATTAAGGCCTTTGCCAGGGCTAAAGCAGCTAAATCTACCACAACTGTGTCTGCTAAGACCCCCTCTCACAGGCCTAGCTCTAGTTCACAAATGCTTAGTCTAGCAGAGGATCTCATTTCTTTGATCCGGGGATCCCAACCTCACCCAGACAGGGCTTCTCACCCACCTCCAGAGAAGAGGCCTAGAGCAGAGCCCCCTGAGCCAGTTTCTACAGATGACTCCTCTGATGATTCAGATAATTCAAACCCTCCAGAGGGTCCTTTCTCCCCTTATGAAGACTCTGATGCTGAAGAGTCCATTCCTTCTGCCTCTCCGCCTGAGGAATTTTCCTTTGGGGAAATCTTGCATGCTATGAGGGAACAATTTCAGTGGCAGGGCCAGGATTTTTCAGACTCTAGAAAAAGGCTTAGAACCTTTCTGCATTTACCACAGCATAGGCCTTTAGCCATCCCTCCAGTTCTGACTGTTGTGGATGATGCATTTAATGATGCTTGTACTGCTCCTGATTCACTTCCTCCGGCCCCTGCTAAGCCCGATAGGTACTACAGGGTCCCGGACACACATTATCATTTGTATAAGGCTCCTTTTGCAGATCCCGAAACTATCTCCCAGGGACCTAAGGCGGTAGCAGCTACCTCTACCGAAAACCCCCTCCCCTCTGAAAGGGAATCCAGGGCCTTAGAGAGATGGGGTAAAAAAGTTTACACTTCTGCTATTCTTTCAGCTAGGGCCTTGAACTGTCAATTCCACATGATCCAGTGTCAAGAATTTATGTTAGACCAATTAACTAAACAGCTGTCCTCAGATGAACCATTAGATAAAAAATCTGTTCAGGAAATGGTACATAACATTCAGCAGGTCAGTAATCACTCCTTAAAATGCGGCTATGATGCACTGGAGGCTTCCTTTAGATCAGCCATGACTGGCACAGTGATCAGAAGACATGCATGGTTAAAAGAGCAGGCCTTACCAGACCATGTCAAATCAAAGCTGCTAGATGCTCCCATTGACAAGATCAATTTGTTTGGCTCTCGTGCACAACAGGTGCTGAAGAAGATGGAAGAGAAGGCAAAATCGGTCCAGACAGTCAAAGATTTCTTACAGGTCCAACCTCCAAGGTTTAGCAGGAATTGGCCCTCCAAGAATTGGTCCTTTCCAGACACCTCCAGAGCTCAGAGAGGCAGGAATAGGCGCTCAAGAGGCAGAGGTCAATCCAGAGGTGCCTACAGGGGACGTCAGTGGCAGGCTAACAACCAGTGAGGTACAGCCACAGATACAGCCGCCACCACTACTACAGGACAATCACAGTGACTTGGCTCTGGCACCGCCTACCAGGGAACAACTAGAAGCACCCTTAGGCGGGAAACTAGCCTTATTTTCAGTAAACTGGCATTACATCACAGGAGACAAGTGGATTTTGCAGACAATAGACCAAGGTTACAGGTTTCACTTCCATACTCTACCAAAGAAGAGAGGAATGCCAAACCTTCCTCCAAATCAAAAGGCAGAAGCTCTAAAACAAATAACTCACTTACTAAGGATGAGAGCTGTAGAAAAGGTACCACCTATGGAGCAAGGACAAGGATTTTACTCCAGGCTCTTCCTGGTACCAAGAAAAGAAAACCAATGGAGACCTATTCTCGATCTGTCCGCTTTAAACACATATCTCATTGTCCCAAAATTCAAAATGCTGACCGTACAGCAACTTCTTCCCATGTTGGGCAAGGAGTCTTGGCTGGTAACTCTAGATCTCAAGGAGGCATACCTGCACGTCCCCATACGACCAAATTGCAGAAGATACCTCAGATTTCTTGCAGGATCAGAGCATTATCAATTCTCAGCATTGCCCTTTGGCTTATCTACTGTGCCCAGAGTGTTCACGAAATGCCTGGCATCAGTAATTGCTCATTGCAGGCTTCAGGGAATCCAAATCTACCCTTACCTGGACGACTGCCTGTTGCAAGCGGACAACAAAACAAGCTAGCAGAAGACTTGAAAAGGGTCATTTATCTACTGCAAGCTCTGGGATACACAGTCAATATAAAAAAGTCAAGGCTGATACCATCCCAAAGGATAACCGTTTTGGGTGCAGAACTGGACACATCAAAACAAATGGCATTCCTAACAGTAGAAAAACAGGAGCAACTACCTCTCTACTTCTTGGCATTAACAAAGAAGAACCAGCTAACAGCAAGAAAAGTCCTGCAAGCCTTGGGTTTCATGGCATCCTGCATAATATTGGTTCCACATGCCAGACTGCATATGAGAAAGTTACAGTGGTACCTAAGGAATTTATGGTCTCAGCACAAGCACAGCCTAGATACCCAAATTCCAATAATCCCATGCCTGAAGCAAGAATTCCAATGGTGGGCTCAGGCCTGTCAATCAAACAAAGGACTGCCCTTCCACAGCACTCAACCAAGCCAGACCATCACAACGGACGCCTCAGACCTCGGTTGGGGGGCACACATGCTGGACAAGTGCATACAAGGCTTATGGACTCAGGACCAACTGCACCTACATATAAATCAAAAGGAAATGCTGGCAGTAAAACTGGCAATTCAGACATTCGGACCACTTCTTCGACAAGGTCAACTGTTGATAAGGACAGACAACACCACAGTTATGTGGTACATCAACAAACAGGGAGGCACACATTCGTACCCTCTATGCCGGATGGCAATGGACCTCTGGAATGTGGCCCTGAGCTTCAACATTCAGTTACAAGCAATTTTTGTGCCAGGAAAAGAAAACATTCTGGCAGACATACTAAGCAGAACTACCACGGATGCCCACGAATGGATGCTGCATCCGGACATCTTCAAAACCATTACAAGAAAATGGGGACTACCAGAAATAGACTTATTTGCATCCCCACACAATCACCAACTGAAGAAATTCTGCACAAGGACGTACCACCCACTTGCTTGGAAAGTGGACTCCCTATCTTTCAGTTGGAAAAACCTGACAGCATATGCATTCCCACCACTTCCTTTGATGCACAAGGTGCTATTGAAGATCAAAGAGGACCGTCCAAGGATCATTCTGATAGCTCCGGACTGGCCAAGGCAACATTGGTACCCATTACTGAGGAGCATGTCTCGGGAACAAATATGGCCTCTACCCCTAGTTCCCTTACTGTTAACACAGAACAACTACAACACCCTGCATCCAAACCTGAAAACACTGCAGCTGACTGCCTGGAACATTGCATAACACCAAATAACCCAAATTTATCCCAAAGGGTTAAAGACATTATCTTGGAGGCTCGCAGACCCTCAACAAGAAAGAATTACTCAGCAAAATGGAAAAGATATCACATTTGGGGTACTGCAAAAGGAGAAAATGTGTCACTGGTAAATATAGCCAACATCCTGGAATACTTGGCAGAGCTCTACCACAACAGCCTGTCCTATTCTTCCATTAAGATTCATGCATCAGCTATTTCAGCAGAATACAACTTGGATCCTCCAGTCTTCTCACATCCTCTGCTCAGGCAGTTTCTGAGAGGAATTAAAAATGTAAAACCACCTAGGAAGCCACCATTGCCAGCATGGGACTTGAATTTTGTGCTAGAAAAGTTGACACTCCCTCCTTTCAAACCAGCAGCAACAGCAGAATTACAATACTTATCATGGAAAACTGCCTTCCTGCTTGCAATCACTTCAGCAAGAAGGGTATCTGAGCTACAGGCATTAATGGCAGTACAGCCCTTCCTGATCTTCCATCAAGATAGTGTCCATGAGAACAAATCCTACTTTTATGCCAAAGGTGGTCTCCAGGGTATCTTTAAATCAAGCTATCCACCTACCTACATTCTTCCCCAACCCACAGAACAGCGGAGAAAGACTTTTGCATACCTTGGATGTACATAGACAATTACGCTACTACCTGGACAGGACCAAGAGCAATAGAAAAACTGACCAGCTACTGGTAGCATATGCAACAGGAATGGAAGGAAAAGCAATTTCAAAACAGACAATCTCTAAGTGGATAGGAAATTGCATTAGATTTTGTTACTCCTACCATGGGAAGAAAACTCCAGAAAACATCAGGCCTCACTCTACAAGGGCTACAGCCACTACCACAGCTTTTCTACGAGGAGTGGCTACCAAAGACATTTTAGAGGCTGCTACTTGGAGCTCCGTGCATACATTTGCCAAGCATTATAATTTACCTTTATACTCCAGATCCCGAGCAGGTTTTGCCACTGCTGTCTTGCAAGGGATCTTAACTACACCATAATCTTATTTCTCCTCCTCCCCCAGTTTGGCTATGGTATTCTACCCATTTGTAAGGACTGCAGATGCATCCTTGAAGGACATAGTACAGTTTTGTACCTATCATAAATGTAGATGTCCGATGGGCATGCATCTGCAGTCAGGATTACCCACCCTCCTTCCCCTCTGTGGTACTCCTAGGGTATTTGCCCATCTTGTAGCTGGCTGGGGGAATCTATTATGGTGTATTTGTTTGTATATATGTACATACATGCTTATTTTTTGTTTGCTCTCTACTATTTGGAACCATTTGCATTTATCCAAATTTAGCCTTCCTAGAGGGCACCTGGCATCTGGGGCAAGAAACACTGAGGAAAATGGCGTCGGCTGATGCCTTTATACCCGAAGAACTGCAGCTGTGACGTCGGGTGAAGTGCGACACCAGCCGAGGCCAGACCCAGACTTTGGAATCCGGCCGACCGAAGGGCTGCCTGACGACAGGACAACCCATTTGTAAGGACTGCAGATGCATGCCTATCGGACATCTACATTTATGGTAGGTACAAAACTGTACTTTCCCAAGCTGTAAGGGATTATTTTTTTATTCAAAATTTTTGGATAGTTCTATTTCCCTTTTCTTCTCTTTCTATACCCTTTTCCTCCCTCTTATCTTTCGCTGAGCCGTAGGAGTTAGTGCAGTTAGTGTTTATCTTGTTCTGTGTCCTTTAATCTTCTGCTTTAGTAGTTCTGTCAAATACCATTGTTGGTATATTTTCCTTACCTTTTTAGGTAGTTATAACGGGTCTACTTCAGATCGACAAAAGATCAAAATGTCGAACACTTACATGAGTGGAAATTCAGCAACTCTGTGTTCATTTTTTTTTTTTTGGATTGCAGTATAGTGAAGATCGGAGTATTTGCCCTTTCCTCACTGCAGTGCAATCTCCGAGTTGAAATATATATTTAGCGGGGGTGTGCGGGGCACAGCCCCCCACAGTAGCGATTTTGAGTTGCTGAATTTCCGCTCATGTGAGCATTCGACATTTTGATCTTTCATCTATTTAATATAAACCCGTTATACCATAGCTGATATTTATTGTTTTCCTTTGGGCTTGCTTTGTTATTGGTCTGTTTAAAAAAAATATTTTTTTTTATTTTGCTTTGGCATTGTCTGATTATTTTTTACAGTTGGCTATGTCTGAGAAACCGATAGGTTCAAAAAGTGCACTTCTTGTGGGTGTAATATCCCCAGTTTGTATGGCTACAAGAAGTGTGTTTACTGTTTAGGACCTGACCACCTCAGTAACTCCTATTTGGCATGATCTGCTTTCCACCCCAGAGCATTAGCCTACAGGTGCAGTATATTAATACTTAAAGGTCTTTTGTCTGCTTCTTCTGGGGCTCAAACCCCCACCAAACCAGCAAAATCTGTTTCTTCGGTGAAGACCTCTTTTTGATTTCCAAAGTCTCCTTGAGCTTCATTGAAGCCGTTGGAGAAGATCCAGAAAATCTTGGATCTAACCGTTTTGGATCCTAAACCTGGGAGCCATCCTTCACCCTCAATGCCTTTGTGATCCTAAAGTTTTGGTTCCAGTAGTGATTTCCTTCCTTCCTTCCTCATCGGATCCCAGGACCTTGGATCAGATTTCTGGCTCGGCCTGAAGGAGCCATATTCCTGAGTATATCATTAAGCTGGTATGTCCTTTACCAGGCCAAATTTTCCATGCTCTGAGGAAACATTATCCTCATCCACAGCATCTTCCAGGTCTTTTAGGAGCTTGTCAGAGGTGGATGTCGATAGGATGATGCAGAAATTTCTCAGACCTCAGATCCAGATGGGGGTTCTGCCACCTCTGTCCTCTCCTGGATCCATGAGTGCATCTGTTAAGTCTATTCTCTACTCTCCGATCTGATCAGTGGTTTCAGATGGCCAGTATACAAGATCCCTGAGAGGTTCAGCATCTGATCAGAGGAAGGTACCTTCCTCTACTACAATGGTGTCTCTGACTGGTTCTGCTCCAATACCCTTGGATCAGAGTGGGTCTTGGATTTGAGAGGTCAGTGCCAGGTCCATGGGATTGGGTTCAGCTCTGACTTTATCAGATCTGTCCTTTCTTCTTGGAGCCTTGGCCTTGGACCGCTTAGATCCGATTCTCCCCTTGAAGCTTGTATCTGGGTGTAGCCCCGACCTAACTTTCTTAGAGGCTTCAGCTCCGTGGAGGGGGGCGGAGGCGTCTCATGGTTCTTTGGCCTTCAAGGTGGTGGAAAGGGCTTTCTCTCTTCACAAGTTACCATCTTCTCTGATCTCGGATCCTTCCCATCTTTGATCTGAGGTCTGAGACCATCAGACCTGTCCCACAGGGACAGACAGTTCCTCTAGAGGAATTTCCCTCCTCTTCTGTTACGTCTCCCGAACATCCCACAGAGAAGTTTCTTCAGAAGAGGATGTGTAAGAGGAGACACATAGACTTTGCCCATGGAGTCTCTCACAAACGACACTGATTTTGATGAGGTAGAGAGATCCCCCAGATTGCCACCTGATGACATCTCCTTTGGAGATATCCTCGAGATCCTCAAACAGAAGGGTGGCTGGTCTTCCCACTCTTCTACTCCTAAAGAAAGTGTTTCTGGAGGCTTTTGGTTCTGGACCATCTACATTTTGGGTGACCCCCCCCCCCCCAAACTGATGAACTGATTGACTTGGTTTCCCGCCAGGCTTGGAAGGAACCGTACAGTGTTGAACCTATTCCCAAGTTCTCAGACAAAAGTTTGGCCCCTCCTGTTGATAGACCTCACTGGAGCAAGGGAGTCCGGGTTGATGTTATTGTGGTGGTGGCGGCAGCCACCAAGAAGGAGCTAGCTGAATAGAGCTTTCTGGTCCATCCACCGAACAGGGAGTCCAGAGTTATGGACAGTTTTAGAAAATGAGTGTTCACCTCAACTACTTTCATGCTAAGGTCTATAAACTACTTGGCTCATTTCACTCAGCTACAGGGAGATTTGACTAAGCAGCTAAGAGTGCTAAGAATCGTATCCAGAGGTACCATTTTCCTTTCCTCCTCCTACTCGAAGAAACTTCCTAACGTTCTATGCAGTCAAAGGAAGGATGCAGCACAAGAAGTACAAAAGGTGCTACAGAAGAGTCATTCAAGAGTCCCACCCGACCAGATAGGATTCAGAACTTACTCTAGGTTTTTAGTGCCAAGAAAAACAGGGGAATATAAGACCCATTTTGGATCTTAGCAATATGAACCAGTATGTAAAGAAGACAAAGTTCCACGTGGTCACTGTTCAGTCTGTCTTGCCCTTCTGAGCAAGGACAATTGGATGTGCTCTATAGATCTCCAGTATATGTACTATCACCCAAAAATAGACCGGCAATCCAGGAGGCACTTACCCATTCGGCTGGAAGCCAATCATTGCCAATTCAGAACACTGCTCTTTGGACTCATCACAGCCACCAGGGGTGTTTACCAAATGCATGGCAGTCTTGACAGCCCACTTGAGACTCAAGGGATTCCAGGTGTTGCCATATCTCAATTACTGGCTCCTCACCACTCCATCCAAGTAACAACATTTACAAGCCAGGGACTACTTACTGCAGGTTTCCAACACTTTAGACATCTCAGTAAACATGTTGAGTCAAACCTAGTCCTGGTACAGAACTTGGAATTCAGAGACCGTCTTGAATACTATAACTGAGGTAGCTTCCTTACCTCTCCATCGCATCACATCATTGAGACATCAGATTTGGGCTATACTATGTCATCAGTCTCCTCCAGCAAGATTAGTACTACAAGCTCTGGGGTCAATGTCAGCTGCCATACTTTGATTCTTTATGTGAATCCTTCAATGGACCTTGGCAGTACAGTGGCCCATGCTTTATCAGCCCCTGTTGTTTCCCATAAGACTCACTCCAATCTGCAAACAACATATTCGTTGGTGGATTCAGTCCAACAACTTAATTCTGGGCAGACCATTCACCCCTCCATTCTCCAGTTCCCACAGTGACCATGGGCACTTCCCAACTTGGGTGAGGGGGGACATTTCTTGGGAAAGATGGCCTAAGACACGTGGTCCCTTCTGGAGTTCAAGTTGTATATCAACTTCCTAGAGATGAGAGCAGTCATTCTAATGCTGCAAACATTTCAAGACGTTCTCCCTTTGGGAACTACTACAGTTCTAAAAACATGTCAGTGGTCTGGTACATCAGCAAGCAAGGAGGAACCCGATTTTATCCACTGTGCAGAGAAGCCATGAAGTTTTCGGCATGGGTGATCGCTTCAGACCACTTTGTCATTGCAATGCACATCCCAGGGAAAACTGGCGCACTAGCAGACAGGCTCAGCAGATCCATTCTGATGCCTCACGAGTGGTCTCTCAATCAGTTAGTGAATATGATCTTTAGCCGTTGGGGCCAGACGCCTCACCCCTGTACAACAAATGCAGCAAGTACTTCACTCTGATTCACAATTGGCCCCTGGGTCTTCTGTATGCCTACCTTGCTCTTCCTCTGATTTGAAAGTTCTTACAGAAAACAAGCAGGCTGAAGAGCTCATTCATCCTGATTGTCCCCTTCTGGCCTCTGCAGGTATGGTTCCCATTCCTGTGGTTGCACTTGTGATATCTCCCATGGATACTAAAACCCACTCAGGATCTTCTGGCTCACTCATCGAGAGTTCGAAGTGAACAACACAGATGCCAAGTTATGGTGAGTACATAACTAATAATTACAGATGCAGGCAGTAAGGCATGGTAGTAGCAGGAGACTCCTTTTAAATTCTTCTTTAAGGAAAAGTTCACATTGCAGTACATGCTTTGCATTTTGTAAAACAAGATATCCAGCTGTCCATTTCTAAACCATTTGTCCCAGTGAGGATCACGACTGTTTCAAGCTCAGCAGGCTAGACTAACTTTCCCTAGGTCCAGCTGTAGTGACCAACTTACTTGTAATATCCCAGGCAGTCCCATTCAGGCTTAGAGAGAGGTAATGTATTCAGTTTGTCCTGGGTCTGTCTCAAAGCCTCCTCCCACCCTAGCAGCCAGGAGCATCCTTATAAGTAGCCTAGACAACCTCATGTGACTTCTTTCAGATGAAGAGGAACAGTGGCTCTAGTCCAAAATCCTCTTGGATTGTTGAACACCTTACTAAATCACGAAGTGAAACCTACTGCCCTGTAGAGGAACTTAATTTCTGCTGCTTTTGTTTGTGAGCTGATGTCGTTCCTTATGTCACTGTTGCAGTATTCCAGACCTTTGGGTTATCTCACCTGAACATCTGTCTGTAGTACCAAAGCCAAAACCTTCCATAGACCCATACATTAGGTGTATGACCTAGGCCTGCAGTTATAAGGATCCATAAGCAGACATATGAGTGTAAATCCCCAGACTCTCACTGCCAGTCCAAATGTAGGTCTTGAACCTATTGGACTGTTCTATGCATAATTGTTGGTACTGTTAACCTTAACTGGTTCAAGTAAGTGGCCAATTGGAGAACCTTTGTCTATTTTTCTAAGTTGTATCATTGTTTGTTGCTGTGTTAAGTGTCAACTAGGGGGGACAGTGCGATTGGAGTAGGCAGATTCCTATAAAGATCTCCACTTCCAGTGCCTTTTCTGTTTGGGTGCAGACCACAACTACTAAAATTGCATGATTTGCCAGTCCTTTGTTCCAAATACCGTAAAAGCTGTACTTTCATTTCTTAAGGCTCTGAGGTTCCATGAAGGAATTCAACATCTTGCCCAAACAAAGCTGAGACCCTTTTTCTCCTGACATGACATCCTGCCCATTCAGAAGAAAAGGTTTGAGGCCTAAGCCTGATTTTATGACTGCCCAGTTGGATTCTGACATAACCGTGGTATGCCCAGCACCTGCTCAAACTCTTGCTACCACAACCCCACCAGAGGCCTGTATTGCCTTTGAAGTTTGTGCATCTGAAACTACTGAAGCTATCAGTAATGGAGCAAAGGAGGACCCTGGCTTAATTATTTCTGAAGGACCCAAAGGCATACTGCAGATCCTGATTTTCGAGATTGGTCATTGAGGTTTGTCATGAGTCTGATCCCTCACGAATAGTCAGAGGATGTCACACCTTGAAATAAATAAAAACTTATAATGTTCCTACCCTCTATAGAGAGCCGAAGAAAATGAGTGAATGGATTTTTCACATGGCATATTTAAGGCCATGATGGCAGTCATGCAACCATCTTTTGCAGGGCTTGCTACTACTACTGTTTCTCCTGACACTCCAAAAAAGAGACACACACTTCTAAAAATGAAAAGGATGAATCACACTGTGATGAGTACTCTTTAGCCTATTCATCCCATATCCATTTGCCAGGTCAAGTGGGCTTGGATGATGACTATTCCCTTTCTTCTGACTCCCCCGTTGGAGAAGCTTCTTTGGGGGAAGTTGTTAATATGATGAAGCATTCTGCATGGTAACCAGATTTCTGAAGTTCAGCAGAAATGCTACAGCTTCTTGGAAATGGGTACCCTGCTCCTGTACATTCCTTTCTTGAGGATTTCCTGGATACCTTTGCATCCACTTCACTGCACCAAACTCCCAACATCTAAAAGGTCTGACAGATGTTACAAGGTACCCAACAAATTGAGATTTCTCTACAAAAACCTTGTTGCAGACCCAAATGTGTTTTCTGTGTCAACTGACAAAGCCCTCTTAAGTTACTGCATGTTACCAGTGCTGTTCCTTTGGATAAAGACAGCAGGGGAATGGACAGACTGGGGGAAAAATTTTTTTACTCCTCTGTTCTGACCAGTAGAGCTCTGAATTATCAGACTGTTCCTGCAGCTCTCCTGGTTAGGACACTCCCCTGTCCTACTGTCCTCATCACCCTTCCTTCTATTTCCCCTTCCTAACTATATGCAACTACTTTGTTAAGCAGTTATGCTAACTGCACTAAACTCCTTGTAAGTTGTCATGATCTTTGCTACATTTGCTGTACTAGACATCTTTGGAAACTTAGCTATTGTCTCTATCTTCTTCTATAACCTCAAATGTAACTACACATACACTGAATGTATTTAGAATATTATGATCTGAAGTAGTTACTTCATTTGTTCTGCAACATGTGGGTATCGGATCCGAGCTGGCAGCTTTATTAGCTAAAAGATCCGAGCTCCTAGCTCCTCCCCTTACCCATAATCCCCTGCTAAATGCTCTCTTTTTCCCAGATCTCGTTTGCCGCGGCTGAGAGAAGCTTCAAGTGAAGAGCTCCTAGGCGTGGGTGAGAACTTTCTGGTTCATCAAACCTTAAAAAGTCAGATTCAGATATTTTTTGTTGTGTGTGTGTGTTTATTAGCGCCCTAGTCGTCGTATATTATTATTAGTTTAAATTTTTTTGTGGTAATTTTTGCCTTAATTTTTATTTCCCTCCCCCTTAGTGTGTGTGTGTGTGTGTGTGTGTGTGTGTGTGTGTGTGTGTGTGTGTGTGTGTGTGTGTGTGTGTGTGTGTGTGTGTGTGTGTGTGTGTGTGTGTGTGTGTGTTGTGTATTATGGCTGAAGGGCCCAAAGCCATATTCTCTAAGTGCACTGAGTGTGGCTATAAGCTTTCCCCAGCTGATGGCCACATTCAGTGCGTTCTTTGTCTGGGGGTGGCCCATTTGTCCACCAGCTGCCAAATTTGTGCAGCATTTAACCCCCAGGCCACCAGGGATAGGAGGAACAAGTTACTCCTGGCGGGATTATTACCGCAGGATTCTTCTTCCTCCTCTCCCTCTAAAGGCACAGGCTACGACTGCGGCCCCCGGGCCTTTGGACCCCCCTACCCTGTCTGGAACTCAACCTCCCTCAGATTCTCAGGCTCAGGGGGACTGTTCTTCCTCCTCTAGGGAGAAGAGGCACAAAGACAAAGAAAAGCACAAGAGTCACAAGAGGCGGGCTGAGACTCATCCCTCAGTCTCGCCATGTAAAGTTGCGAGTCCCTCCATGAGGGCCTCCGGATCCTCTCGCTCCGTTCGCCTTGCTTCTCGCCGGAGTATCGGTCTCCCTCGAGGTCTTCGAGGCGGCCCTCCCGGCCCGCCTCGACGACCTCTTCTAGATCGACAAGGAGCCTGACCGACGCGGAAATGGATCGGATGATGCGTCGATTTTTGCAGACTCAAATGCAGATGGGGGTGCTCCTGCCTCCCCCCCCCCATCTGGGAGGGAGAGCAGCCCCCTTCTTTGCCCCAGTAGCTCCTTCTCTGACCCAGTTTGGGGTTTCGGAGTTGTCTGATCCGGGCCATTTCGGAACCAGGGAGTTGTCGGCGCCGGCAGTACCGGTCTTCGATGCCGACTTTACCCTCGAGCTTGTCTGATCATGGCTCTCGGGGCCGAGAGCCGAGCATCGGATCCGTGGAGGTAGGTGTGTCTTCGGCTCCGTTCAGGTTGGAGCACACTTCCCTCTCGGGTCCTACTGCTTCGGCTCCATCGCCGATCCCTACCTCTGAGCCGAGGGGGCTGCTTTCGGAGCCTGGGGAAAGCGGTTCGCCTTCGGTGTTTGAGGTAGTGGAGAGGGTTCTGTCGAGATCTTCCAGATCCCCGGTCCGGGTGACGGATCCTCCCACCCCCCCTACGCATTTGGGTCTATCCTCCATCCGGCCACTGGGACAGCCTGCGCCAACACTCCAGTTAGTTCATTAGAGGAACAGGACCCCATGGGCGAGCCCTCCTCGGATAGCCCCACCGAGGAGGTCCCTCACAAATGGAAGTGCAAAAGGAGGCACCTGGACTCCCCTGAGTCCCTCACGGAAGACACAGATTTGGATAAAGGGGAAGGTTCCCCAAGATCACCCCCTGAGGATGTCTCCTTTGGAGACATCATGAAAATGTTGCGAATTAGAGGAGGGTGGTCTGCCCAAAAACATTCCTCGGACGAGTCTTTGTTTCTGGAGGCGTTTGATGCAGGCCCGTCTATCTCCTGGGTGTCCCCCCCCCCCCCGGCTGACCCCCTGGTAGACTTAATTAGTACCAGGGCGTGGAAGGAACCAGACACCGTGGAGCCATTTCCAAGAAGGCCAGATAAAATTCTTAGTCCTCCCTCGGATAGGCAGGCTTGGTCTAAGGGTTCACCAGTGGATGCCATGTTGGTGGTGGCTGCCACGAAGAAGGAACAAGCACAGGAGAGTTCCTTGGTCCATTGTCCGGATAAGGAATCTCGGACGTTAGACCTCATTGGAAAGCAGATGTTTGCTTCAGCCACCTTTTCTATAAGGGCGCTGAACTACATGGCGCACGTCATCAGACTCCAGCGAGACTTAATAAAGGAATACGCTGGGGCTCCCCAGGAGTTCATGATGGCCGAGGATAAGAGGACTTTCTCGACTTGCATGGCCACTCTGAAATCTATTTCTAACACGTCTATGCGGCTACTCTCCCATGCCACGGAGGGAGCGGCTAGAGCTAGCGGAGCAGGGGTCGCCTTGCGGCATCACGCCTGGCTCCGCCTTTGCGATTTTGCAGACCCCTTCAAGGCGTCCTTCGCGAACGCGCCCTTTGACGGTTCTTCGCTCTTTGGCAAGACTGTCTGCGAGATGCTGGTCCAAAGCGAGAAGGACGGGAAGACGCTGTCTGCCGTCGGAGTCCGCTTCTCTAATCCCAACGATCCTTCTCTAGGAATCGGAGGGGACAAAAGAAGATGTGGTTCCGGAAGTCTCAGCAGTCCCGTCCAGCTTTGGACCCCTCGTCCTTCAGAGGCAGAGGAGGACAAGGTGGGCGCCGGCCCAGAGGCAGAGGGCGGGGCCTCGTAATTTCGGGTCTAGAGAACCATTCTCTGACGGGCCTGTGCAACAGCCCTGAGGGCTTACCCCGACTGCCCCTCTCTGGAGGCAGTCGGGGGGGGGGCATCTGTCGGAGCACCTCCAAAATTGGGAGTCCATTACGACGGATCGGTGGGTGCTCGAATCATATCCAGAGGTTACACCATTCCCTTTCTAAGTCTTCCCCCTCCTATGAAGCGCCTCCCCGATGCCCCACCCGATCAAAGGGAGGCGGCAGCTTTAGAGGTTTCAAAGCTGCTAGAAAAGAGCCATCCAGCACGTCCCCCCAGACCAGTTCGGATTGGGCAATTACTCCATGTTCTTTTTAGTGCCGAAAAAGACGGGGGACCGATTCTAGACCTTACTTCCCTGAACCTGTTCATTCCCAAAGAAAAGTTCCGGATGGTCACTCTGCAGTTAATTCTCCCCCTTCTTCGGGAGAATGACTGGATGTGCTCCATAGACCTCAAGGATGCGTACTACCATATTCTTATGGACAGACGATCCAGGAGGTTTCTCCGCTTTCGGCTGGGAGCCAGTCATTATCAGTTCAGGGTTCTTCCGTTCGGCCTCACCACAGCCCCCAGGGTGTTCACCAAGGTCATGGCAGTTGTTGCAGCCCACCTGAGACTCCAGGGCATTCAGGTCTTTCCGTACCCGGATGACTGGCTCCTCACCGCCTCCAACAGGCATCAGCTTTGTTCTGCCAGAGACTATTCTCTCACTCTTGCCCAGCGTCTGGGCATTTCAATAAACTTCCAAAAATCCTTCCTTTGTCCTGTACAGGTTCTGGAATTCATAGGGGCCAAAATAGATACTCGCCTCTCTCAGGCCCTTTTAACATCAGACAGATTGAGCAGTTTGTCACGTCATGTTATGGCACTTCTTCAGTCCCCAGCTCCATCAGCAGAATTAGTCCTGAGAGCGCTAGGCTGTATGGCGGCAGCAATCAGTCTTTCCCTGCACGCACGTCTGCGAATGAAAATTCTTCAATGGACCCTTCAAGTCCAATGGTCTCTGTTGCTACACCCCTTAGCCACTCCTATTCCCTTGAGCAAGGTTTGCAGGGACTCCCTCCTCTGGTGGCTTCGCTCATGGGAGCTGCGGGAAGGGAGACCCTTTGTGATGCCTCAACCCCAAGCCACGTTGACCACGGATGCTTCTCGCCTCGGGTGGGGGGGGCATTCTATGGGCAGAACCGTCCAAGGCACATGGACTCCCTTAGAGACTGCTCTGCATATCAGTGTCCTGGAGATGAGGGCGGTGCTTCTAGCGTTGCAAGGTCTTCACGACCTTCTTCCCCTGAGGACTATTGCAATAGAGACAGACAACATGGCGGTAGTCTGGTACATAAACAGGGAGGGACCAGATCTTATCCCCTTTGTCGAGAGGCCATGAGAATTTGGGAATGGGCGATATCCACCAACCGTTTTCTGATAGCAACGTACATTCCGGGACGGTCCAATGTTTTTGTGGACAAGCTGAGTCGCTTGATCCTCACACCTTACGAGTGGTCTCTGAACCCATCAGTAGCGAAACAGATTTTCCTCAAATGGGGTCGACTTTGCTGCGATCTTTTTGCTTCTCCGTCAGACACGAAGTGCAGCGAGTTTTTCCCTCCAATTCCCCCACCAGGGGAGAGCCCCAGAGATGCTCTGGTTCATGCTTGGCCACCCGGTCTCCTCTATGCTTACCCCCCTCTTCCTGTCATGATGAAATTCCTACAGAAAGCAAGTCGGTTGGGGAGCAAGGTTATCCTCATAGCCCCATTCTGGCCTCGCCAGATCTGGTTCCCTTATCTGTGGTCTCACAGTGTAGTTCCTCCTTGGATTTTGGATCCCATCCCGGATCTGATTTCGCATCCTGCGGGATTGCAACCCCCAAACCTGGAAAACCTCAAGCTCGCGGCTTGGTTGATCCAGTTCCACTGATGGCAAGGACTCCTGGTATCTCCGCACCAGTGAAAGCCATTCTGGTAGCAGCGTACAAACCTACTACCAGAAAAATTTACAGTAGTAAGTGGAAGCGTTTTTCCATCTGGGCTAGAGAACAAGGGTTTGGATCCCTTTACTGTCCCTATCCCGACTGTTCTTGAATTCTTGTCACATATTTTTCATCAAGGAGCCAGTGCATCTACAGTTAAAGTACAGTTGGCAGCCATCTCTCATTTTCACGCAGGAAATGAGCTGGGATCGTTGGCTTCCGCAAAAAATATGCAAAACGTTTTTGAAAGGAATTTTTCTGTTGAAGCCGCCAGTTAAGACTGCGGCTCCACCATGGGATCTGACCTTGGTTCTGCAGGCATTAACGAGTCCGCCCTTCGAACTGGCTGCCTCGGTTTAATTAAAATTTTTATCCTGGAAAACAGCCTTTCTGATCGCTATTACGTCAGCCAGGAGGGTTTCAGAACTTCAAGCGCTTTGCATGAGACCCCCTTATCTAATCTTTCATAAGGATAGAGTGCGTCTCAGGACTAACCCCACCTTTCTGCCCAAAGTGGCCTCTGAATCAAATATTAATCAGTCGATTAATTTACCAGTGTTTTTTCCCAACTTCCAGAACAAAGGGGAATATAAATTACACAAATTGGACGTACATAGACAACTGCGCTTTTACTTGCACAGGACGAAGGCTACTCGCAGGTCTGATCAATTGTTTGTGTCCTTTGCCAAACCATCCTTAGGTAAGGCTATTACCAAAGTTACTTTAGCAAACTGGATTTCACAATGCATCATCTATGCTTATTTAGCCTTAGGGAAACCTGCTCCTTCCGGAGTCCATGCCCATTCAACTCGTTTCATAGCTACTTCTGCAGCATTTTGGTCCAGAGTTCCTCTGGATGATATATGTTCAGCAGCTACTTGGTCCTCTTCTCATACATTCATTTCTCATTATAAATTGGATATGATATCCAGGAGTAGGGCTTCCTTTGGCTCCGCGGTGCTCCGGAATATCCTTCCTTGAGGACCTCCCAGGGATTTTTTAGGTAGCTGGGGACTCTGTCCCACAGGTTGCAGAACAAATGAAGTAACTACTTCAGATAAAGAAGTTATGTACTCACCATAACGTTCCATCTGAGTAGGTACTTCATTTGTTTGCAACCAACCCCCCCCCTCCATGCCCCCTATCCAGTATCGTGCTTCCTGACTATGAATGACATTTGTTCATGCAGTTAGGCAGTAGGTTATGGTCCTCGGTCGAGAGTCTTGGTTGTTAGTATAGGCAAACTCGATCTGGGGAAAGGGAGTATGTAGCAGGGGATTATGGGTAAGGGGAGGAGCTTGGATCTTTTAGCTAGTAAAGCTGCCGGTCCGGATCTGAGATCGGATCCGATACCCACAGGTTGCAGTAAATGAAGTACCTACTCAGATGGAACGTTATGGTGAGTACATAACTTTTTTTATGTTACCTACTGCTTGTATTGATATGTTGTATTTTCATTATTACTTTTTGTTACTATGGTAATTTATTTTTGGAGCTTTTCTCCCCAGGCCTCCACTGAAAAAGGACATTATGTCCAGTTGGACTTTCCTGGTAAACTAATGTAAAATAAATAAATAAATAAATAAATAAATAAATAAATACTGTTCACAGTAATTTAAATAAAACATTTTTGGCTTTTTCTTGTTTGACTTAGGCTTCCCAAGTAGCTAGGCATGGCATTAAATGCATCTGTGATGGAGTGGAAGCTTCCTTCAGGACAGCTGCTACTGGTTCTGTGATCAGGTGGTATGCATGGTTATGTTCTCAACCCCTTAGAGAATATATTAAGTCAAACTCACTTTTAAACAAGGACCTTTTGTTTAGTTCAGATGCTGCCAGTCTTTTCAAACAGTTTCAGGGGTAAGGTAAGATTACGAAGGACTGTAGACGGATCTTTTACTTCTGTGCCAAGATACCAAAGGAGCTACTCTGCAAAATCCACTTTGACTCATAGGGAAGAAAATGCCTAGGAAAAGATTCCAAGACACAGCTGACATGGACTGTAGTTCTTGCAAAGCCACTTTACACAGACACGTTTGTCTGACTACCTTTTGTCCCCTCAGTCCATCACTTCCCCTATCCAAAAGGCTCACCCCCCCCAAAAAAAATCTGATTACTCATCACTTCAAGCAAATGGGTGCTTTCAGTCGTCCAAAAGGAATACAGAATGACCTGGTAAGAAGTTCTTCCTATCATTGGCATCTTTCTTCCTCCAAAAAATCAGATTTAGTTGCTTTATCCCATCATTCAAACCTTACTAGAGCAAGGCACAATAGAGTTTGTGCCTCCACAATGCATGGGGAAAAAGGGTTCCATTTCATACTATTCATTGTCCCAAGAAAAAGAGGTGACTGGAGACCAACTCTTGATCCTCTGGACCCTCAACACCTTTTTCCTTGTTCCATCGTTCATGGTGTTATCCCTGCAAACTCTGCTTTCACTCAACCTTCCTCAATCCTTCCTGGTGTCTTTGGACCTAAAGGATGCCTATCTCCACATTCCTATTACCCTGCCTACAGTAAAGATGAGATTTTTCAACTGTCTCATCACACCTTCAGTTCTCTGCTTTGTCTTTTGGAGACTCTACAGCCCGCAGAGTCTTTACAAAGTACATTGCCCTAATAATAGTTTACTGCAAGACTCTGATAATCTAGATATTCGCTTATTTGGATGACCTGTTAGTACAGGCCCCTAGTCAGCAGGTACTCTTGACTCTCACCAAGTTTATCATAGCCCTACCTCAGGCCCTGGGTTTTGCAGTCAGTCTTAAAATCAGCAATGAAACTAATCCAAAACCTAGTTTTCTTGGGGTGTAGACTAGACACCAGATTCATATAGGCCTTCCTGCTGTCAAAGTACACAGCTAAACCAGTTACTTCCTTTGTGTTCTCCTTTGTCAGTCCTGTACTGCAAGGGAGATCTTCGGAGCACTGGGATTCATAACAACCACCATGCATATGGTCCCCTTTGCCAAACTCCATATGAGGAAGATCAAGGAGATATTCCTGTATATTGTCTGCAAATGGGGGGGTGGCACAGAAAGCTCTTTTCCTCCACTGACAACAAACAACTCTGCTCTTTTGCACCAGAACCTACTGTTCTCAAGCTTGGAAAATGAATGCAGTGCCCTTCTCTTGGAAAGGGAGGTTCTTGTATGTCTTCATTCCATTTCCTGTTCCTCATAAGGTCTTATTAAGGATCCAAATGGAATGTCAAAAGATCTTACTGGTGACTCCCTATTGGCCAAGTCACAGCACTGGTTCCCCCTTCTGTTCTACCTAGCCAAGGGCCATCACTAAAAACTGCTCTCTATGGCAAACTTGCACACACAGCAGAAAGATTCACCACTTCATCCCAGCCTTTTTTTTCTCAGCCTGACAGCATGGATGGTAAGATTCTGATCTTTTTTAGACAATGGTTTTCCGAGGATGTGTTTAAGATTCTCCAGGAGGGATGAAAACCTGTTAACAGAAATGGCAAAATGGAAAATTTTGCATTAGGGTGCCAGACTAAATATCAGGACGCACTCCAGACTGTCTTAATGGTCCTGTTATCTGTGTGATCTGTTGCAGTCTGGCCTAGTGTACTCCTCTGTTAAGACCTGCATTTCAGCCATATCTGTGCGCCTGCATCCTGGAACTACTGATTCCATCCAGACTAGAGGGAAATCAGTTTGTACAAAGTATACTCAAGCTGAAACCTCCAAGGAAAGCTATCCCCCCTACTTGGGACCTCAATTATTTGCTGAAACAAAACCTCACTCTCTTGCCTTTCGATCATCAGCATCTGTCTCTCTGAGTCTGTATTTGGAAAACTGTTTTGGTAGCTCTCCCCCCTGCTAGATGAGTTTCCAAACTACAGGCCTGTATTGCAACCCCTTCCTTATTTTCCATATGGACAGAGTGTTTTTTTTTTTTAAGGGCCAGTCCCCCCTCCATGGCAAAAGTAGTAAATGAACTCTCTCTCTCAATCAGGCCATAAATCTTCCCTAATCCACAAAATAAGGGAGAGAGAGTTCTGCACTCCCTGGTTGTTCATAGACAGCTTAGTTTCTACCCAGAAAAAAACAAGGATATTAGCGAATCTGATCAGTTTTGTCTCTTTCCAAGATTCCATGTTAGGAAACCCCGTTCAGAGCAGAATATTGCTGACTATATTTCTAAATCTATTTCCTTTGTTACACTCTACATGGTAAATTCTTACCCTCTGCAGAAATGGCTCATTCTACTAGAGCAGTGGTCTCATCTTGAGCCTTTTACAAGGGGATTAACTCTAGAATAATTGGAGAATTGGCTATTTGGTGTTCTGTGTACACTTTCACTAAACATTGCAGAGAGGATACCTTTTCTAGGTTGAGCTGCCCTTGACCAGGTCAACCCTGTCTGGATTACTAAACAATTCTCTTACCTTTCTTCCATCCACACTTCACACCTTTTAAGCTTTGGGAATCACCCAGCCGTTTGGAGTACTACAGCAGTTTTCTAATGAAGGACATAGTACAGTTATGTAAGAACTTATCGTAACAGTAGATGCAATACTGCAGCAGTGATCAGTAGGATATCTACTGTTATGGTAAGTTCTTATATAACTGTACTATGTCCTTCATTAGATCAGTGTTACAGTATTCTTTCCCTCCCTACAATTCCATCTTTTCTGATTTTTCTTCCTTTTCCCTCATGGACCAAGGGGCATCACTGTCTTTCAAGCCTCTCTCCTCTTAGCTGACCACTTTATTTGGTATCTCTGAGTTCTTCTGGCTTACTGGCTTGGAGATGGTATGACGATTTATACTTATATGTCTGCATATGAACCCTTGCCCCTGTGGGCTTGGGTTGTACTTCAGAAGTGTGGCCCTATGGAAGGTTTTGGCATTGGTACCCTGGCTGGATGTCCAAGTGAGATAACCCAACAGTCTGGAGTACTGCAAACGTGATCAGTAGAACATCTACTGTTAAAATAAATTCTTACAAGGGTGTACTTTCTTTTCTGTCACCACCCAAAGTTTGTGACAGTATAGAAGAGGATGAGGACATAGACTGGCTCAAAAGACTTTACACTTACCTTTGATGCTGGAAGATTATAAAGCTGTGGGTTCTATTCCTGTACTAGGTACTTGGGTTAACTTTTCAATATTGATGCTGCTGTACACGAAAAGGAGGGTGTTGTACTCCTCAAGGTGCTGTCCTTCAACTGAGACATTAAACTGAGAGCCCATCTGTTTGAGCTGAATATAAAGAGTATCCCACAGAATATATTCAAAAAAAAGTTAGAGAAAGACTTAAAGTTTACTCAGCACCATATCATAAACTTACATTTGTTGTTGTTGTGTCTTTCCGCTTTTCCCGGTTAGGGGTCGCCACAGCGGAACTCCGGTCCGCTAATGATTGGCAGTAGATTTTTACATGCCGAGTTGCCAGGCCTGACGCACAACCTTCAACAAAGGTACGCCCATTCAGGCATGTCTCCACACAGTAGATGCTCTAGCTCAGAATCGAACAGGACGTCTTACTGTGAGGCGACATTGTGATTTCTTAAAAACAATCTGATACAGGCAAAAATCCTTAAAGCAATGTAAAGTGGAAAATTAATCAAGCAGGTAACTGTGTAAAAGTATACAACAAAAACAAGTAGTATATAACTATATAAATGTTGAATACATTCATTAAGTACCTGTGTCAGTAAGATTTAGTATCCTTTTAAAGTACCCCATTAAAGAAAAAATGTTATTCTTTTGTTTGTATACCCCTTTCTCCGCAACCAATACATTTATAATTTTGTTGTTGCCATTAAATTCCAGAGTTTATTCTATAAAGCTTCCTGGCATCTAGTAGTGCAAATCTCCCATGCACAAGACATCAATACCTTATCACATTCATCATGTCAGTCTCTATTCAAGCGCTCTCAGAAACATATTTTATCCTTAATACTTTAACCTTTGCAGTCATTTTATTTGTTTCATTTTATCTTAAAAATTCCCTAATGTTATACAGTCTGAAAAAATATGCTTCAAGTTTTCTTCCTTATTGGATATGTATTGCACAACTTCTCTTTCATTTGCCTATAGTCATTTTCTACTTTCAGCTGCCTTGCTTCTTTGTGAAAGCCGCTATTTTAGGTCCTGTTTTTTCACCTCTCTTTTAAATCACAATTTCTTTCAACTGCTTAACGTCAATAAGTAAATCATTACATAAAGTAAAACTGTTCATTATTTTTAGTTTAGCATCATCTGTTTTCAGACCCTATATTTTTAGTACTAAGATTCCATACTATTGTTTTCCTTTCATTATCCTATTTTACTCAAGCTTTTTCACATCAGTTTATCTTATTGCTTTTTCTAATAACTTTTAAGTAAGCTAGAGTTGTCTGCATCTCATCTGTCCCTAGACTTTTCGGAATATTTGTGATATAGCCTATTTTTGTCATCCCTTGTAAAACTTTTGATTGTTTAATTTTTAGCAAAATCACTGAGATGAAATCTTGGAAAGTGAGAGGATGCCTGAGGAATGGAGAAAAAATAGTTTTGGTACCGATTTGTAAGAGAAAGGGTGATGTGTGCAGAGCTGTAGTAACTAGAGAGGGATTAAATTGATCAGTCACAACATGAAGTTATGGGAAAGAGCAGTGGAAGCTAGGTTAAGAAGGGACGTGATGATTAGTGATCAGCAGTATGGTTTCATGCCAGGAAAGAGCACTACAGGTGCGATGTTTGTTCTGACAGTGTTGATGGAGAAGTACAGAGAATGTCAGGAGTTGCACTGTATTTTTGTAAACTTAGAGAAAGCATATGACAGGGTGCCTAGAGAGGAGTTGTGGTATTGTATGAGGAAGTCAGGAGTGTCAGAGAAGTATGTAAGAGGGGTATAGGATATGTACGAGGGTAGTGTGACAGCGGTGAGGTCTGCTGTGGGAGTGATGGATGCGTTTAAGGTGGAGGTGGGGTTACATCAAGGATCAGCTCTGAGCCCTTTCTTATTTGCAGTGGTGATGGACAGGTTGACAGACGAGATCAGACGGGAGTCCTCATGGACTATGATGTTTGCAGATGACATTGTGATCTGTAGTGAGAGTAGGGAACAAGTAGAGGAGACCCTGGAGAGATGGAGATATGCTCTAGAGAGAAGAGGAATAAAGGTTAACAGGACTAAGAATATGTGTGTGAATGAGGAAGGAGGATAGAGGAATGGTGAGGATGCAAGGAGTTGAAATGGCGAAGGTGGATGAGTTTAAATACTTGGGGTCAATAGTTAAGAGTAACAGTGAGTGTGGAAGAGAGGTGAAGAAGAGAGTACAGGCAGGATGGAGTGGGTGGAGAAGAGTGTCAGGAGTGATTTGTGACAGACGAGTACCTGTAAGAGTGAAAGGGAAGGTCTACAAGAGGGTAGTGAGACCAGCTATGTTATATGGGTTGGAGACAGTGGCATTGACAAAAAGGCAGGAGTTTGAGCTGGATGTGGCAGAGTTAAAGATGTTAAGATTTGCACTGGGTGTGACAAGGGTGGACAGGATTAGGAATAAGTATATTAGAGGGTCAGCCCAGGTTGGAAGGCTTGGAGACAAAGCCAGAGAGGCAAGATTACGTTGGTTTGGACATGTGCTGAGGAGGGATGCTGGGTATATTGGGGAAACGATGCTAAGGATGAAGCTACCAGGTAACAGGAAAAGAGGAAGGCCTAAGATAAGGTTTATGGATGTGGTGAGAGAGGACATACAGGTGGTTAGTGTGACAGAGCAAGATGCAGAGGACAGGAAGAAATGGAAACAGGCGATCTGCTGTGGTGACCCTAACGGTAACAGCCGAAAGAAGATGATGACTGAGGTTTACAATCCGTAATGCCAGTTATTCGGGTTTCATAATTCTGCTCAGAAAATGCATGTTTGTATAGTAGCTGTTTTTTTCTGCCAACTTAAGCCAGAAGTACAGGGTTTGAATTCTTCCATCTCTGTCTACTATGTGACTTTGAGCAAGTCACTTAACCATACAGTACTACAAGGTCCCCCCTAAAAAAGGCACTTAGTTTAGTGAGTTTACTGGGTAAATAAAAATGTGTCCCTTTTTCTGCCTTTGCCCCCATTATATTTGGCTTTGTCCAAAATTCTTGAGCAAGAAGTTGAGGTATTTTGGCCTGTTCCTATTATGGCTTCCTGGCACTTCATTTACTAAATGACAGGCATGTGAGAGACAGACTTGAACAATATATAGTATATGTAAGAGAGACATTTAAAAGCTGTTCTTGATTCTTTGCTTTTGTCTGACTCTTCAAGTAAGAACTTGAGGGGAATTGCACCAAGCTTTACTGTGTAGTTTTGACAGCAGTAAGCTGAGATAATTTTTCAGACATTAATTTATATATTTTTTCATTCACTTAATTTCAGCCAGATGTCTGAGGAGTACAGACATGCAAGTGGCTGTAATTGGTCACATTTGTCTGGGTGCGCGTGCACATGTGTGCGTGCAGAGGGAGTAATTCTTAACTGTCACTGTTTAGGGGTTTTTTTGTTTTTGTTTTATTGCCTCATATTTGTGGTGTGTTCCTTGTAAAATTTGCATTTCTTGCAAAGTGTTTGGGATTGCAGTAATTAAATGACAAACATGAATTTCAAACTTTATAACCTTCAGAAAATGATTGATGTGAAGTTGTAATATGTCGCCGTTTTGTTCTTACAAACGGGTTCGGAGCCGATCCCTCAGCTCCGAGTCGGTCGCTTTTCAAGCTCAGACTCTCAGAGAAGCTAGAGACCTAGTGGATATCCCATGATTCCCTGCTGTAACTCCCCAGATCTAGTTTGGCGCTGCAACGATCGTAAGCTCTCAAGAGTGAAGCTCGGGCCAGTGAAAACTTTTCTTACTTAAGAATTTTTGTAGTTTAAGAATTTATTTTCTTTGATAGTGTTAAATTAGTTAGTTTGGTAGAGTAGATTTTTTATAGTAATTTAGTAGTTGAAGGGTTTTTTTCTCCTTAGTAGTTGACAGGGCTCTGTCAATACATTATTATATACATATTATAGTCAAGTGTGCTGTGGAGTGTTTTTTCTAGTAGTTTAAGCTTTATAATATATAATTATAGTAGAATACTTTATTGTGTTTTTGTTGGACTTTAGTATGTCCGAAAAACAAAAGTCAGGTTTTAAGAGATGTGGTTGTGGACAGAAGATGTCCGTTACTGACCACCACACCACATGTGTGTATTGTCTTGGCTCTGTACATTTGCAAGAAGTCTGCTCTATCTGCCACTCCTTCAGTGCTAGAGTTCTGCTAGAAAGAAGAAGGAAGTTGGTAGATAGAGGGCTTGTAAAACCGGATTTTCAGGCCGCTCTTGACAAAGCTGACCTCTCTTCTAAGCCGTCGAAGGGGTCTAAGTCTTCTAGGGGATCTTTGGAGCCTAAGTCTCCGGCTCAGAGTACCTCTGGCGTGATTCGAATATCGGTTCCACAGACCTCGGGACCGAGTATCTATCTGCCTGTTTGATCTCTGGTGGTGGAGCCGATTTTCGATGCACCCCAATCACCTATCCGCCAGTCGGTGCATTCTTTGGCTCCTTCGACCCATCACTCTTCACACTTCTCCAGATTATCTGATGTGGATCTGGATCGAGTGGTGAAAAGGTTATTGGAGAACCCGGCCCTTGACAAAATGTTATCTGCTTCGAGTCAAGTGACTTCGGAGCCGAATTTTCCCTCCATTCCTCCTCCTCCGAAACCCATCGAATTGTCGGAGCCAGGGCTGACGGAACCGATGCTAGTAGAACCTGTGGAGCTGAGGTTCGATCCTCGGCTCCATCAACCTTGGTTTCTTCGGTACCAACGGAAGAATCTCGGAACCGACAGTCACTCGTTGACTCCGGTCGTGAGAGTCGAACCGAGACTTCGGTTCTGACTGTACCGCTCTGTGCTTCGGCGCAGATGTCCTCGGCCCTGTCCTCTGGTTTGGAGCGTGAGGTCTCGGTTCGGAGCGATCGACCGATCTCTTCGGAGTCTGTCGATTCTTCGAATCGGGATTCTGGCGCCTTCGATGCCATGAAGAAAGTTTTGTCTGCTAAGACCACTACTTCCTCGGATCTGTCTTCACCTCTTCCCAAAGGGCCTCGTTCTACCTCTTCTCCTCAGATCTCTTCTAAGCGTCGAGATCCAGGGCCTCAGGAATCCCCTTCGGGTGACCCCTCCTCCCTAGATACTTCTCCGGAGGCTCTCACCGAGGAAGTGCCTAGGAAGAAACTGTGCAAGAGGAGGCACTTAGATTCCCCTCAGGAATCTCTTACATCAGATACTGACTTGGAGGAATCGGAAGGGTCCCCACGGTCCCCCTCGGAAGACGTCTCATTTTCAGACATTCTAGAAATCCTGAAACAGAGAGGGGCTTGGCAGTCCCTTGCCCCTACTGAGGACGAGTCGGTTCTCCTGAAGGCCTTTGGATCTCAACCATCCACCTCTTGGGTTACGCCGCCCTTCGATGAGCTAATGGAACTAGTTGCTCGAAGGGCGTGGGAGTCTCCTGACACCATGGAACCAGTCCCTCGGAGGCCTAATAAGTTCATTACTGCACCATCAGTCAAGTCGTCCTTGACAAAAGGAGTTCCGGTAGATACTATGGTGGTGGCGGCGGCCACTAAGAAAGAGATGTTGGAGTCTTCTACTGTCCATCCTCCTAATAAGGATTCCAGGACTATGGACAGATATGGAAAACGCATTTTCAGTTCGGCGACATTTTCCATGAGATCGCTAAACTACCTAACTCATTTCACACGTCCTCAACGAGATCTCCTCAAAGAACTAGGAGACTCTCTCCAGGGTAATGTAGCTGATGCAGTCTCTGACAAGGTGAATGCACAACTCAACACCCTAAATTCCATAGTCAACTCATCCATGTGGCTCATTTCGTATGTGCCGAGGGTTCGAGTAGAGCGACGGGTTCAGCGATAGCTCTTAGGAGACAATCCTGGATGCGCCTGTGCTCCTTCGCGGAAGCCTTTAAGTCTTCATTTGTGAACACCCCCTTTGGTGGATCGGCCTTGTTTGGTCCAAAAGTTAATGAGACACTTATGAGGTGTGAGCAAGAAGGAAAGACTCTATCTGCCGTCGGAGTCCGTTTTACCACTCCAACCAGACCGTACCCCAAAGGGCAACGAAGTGGGAAAATGTGGTTCCGGAAACCTCAGGAAGCTTTTCAAAACACACCTACAGATACCTCCTCCAGAGGCAGAGGAAGAGGTCAAAATGGAAGACGCCGTCCAGTCGGCAGAGGTGGTCCGCAAAACCAGGGTGACAGGGAGCAGTTCTCTGGCAAACTCTGTCGGCGTTCCTGAAGGGAAGCCCGGCTGTTCTACTCTGGAGACAGTCGGGGGTCGCTTAGCTTTACACCCAAATGCCTGGCTAAACGTCACAACAGATTCCTGGGTGAAAAGCATCATTACCAGAGGTTACCACATTCCCTTTATAAGAAATCCCCCTATATTTGCAAAAAGTCCAGATGTTCCACCCAGTCTGAGAAAACTAGCAGAGATAGAGATTCAAAATCTTCTAGGACGAAAGAGTCATCCAGCCAGTCCCGGCAGACCAAAAAGGATTCGGAACTTACTCAAGGTTTTTTTTAGTGTCAAAGAAGACGGGGGACTGGAGGCCCATTCTAGACCTCAGCAGGCTCAACACCTTTGTAAAGAAGGAGAAGTTCTGGATGGTCACGCTGCAATCAATCCTCCCTTTTTTGTCAAAGGGGGAGTGGATGTGCTCTATAGATCTCTAGGATGCATACTACCATATCAAAATGGACAGAGCATTCAGAGATCATTTGCGTTTTCGGCTGGGAGCCAGTCATTACCAATTCAGAGCCCTGCCCTTTGGTCTCACTCACAGCCCCCAGGGTGTTCACCAAATGCATGGCGGTGGTTACGGCTCATCTGAGACCACTAGGATTCAGAGTGTTTCCGTATCTGGACGACTGGCTCCTTACCGCCACCACCAAGTATCAACTTCTGCGAACAAGAGACTACTTAATACATTTTTGTTCTCGATTAGGTATCACTCTAAATTTCGAGAAATCTGCATTATTGCCCTCGCAGCATATTACCTTCTTAGGAGCAGAAATAGACACCGTCAATGAAAAAATCAAGTTGCCTCAATCCAGAATTGTCTCACTGAGGCATCAGTTATCCAGCCTCCTAGTTCTCCACAAAGCACCGGCGTCACAGATACTATAACTTTTGGGCACAATGGCGGCGGCCTTGATAGCAGTTCCCTTAGGCCGAATGCACATGCGGATATTACAATGGCTACTTTTCGCTCAATGGTCCTACCAGAGTCTACCCTTATCATACGAGATTCGATTGACAACTCTTTGCAAGAAAGATCTCACTTGGTGGTTAATCAGCGACCAAGTGACAATCGGTCGTCCCTTTGTTCTTCCCCAACTCGGAGCCACAGTGACCACGGATGCTTCCCTGATAGGGTGGGGGGGGCTTTTTCAGGGAAAGACTATCAAAGGCACTTGGTCGGTTATAGAGACTCATTTGCATATCAACGCCCTGGAGCTGAGAGCAGTGTTCCTAGCATTGCAGCACTTTCACTCCTCTCTACCTCTAGGTACGATTGCCATCCAGACGGACATGTTGGTAGTCTGGTACATCAACAAACAAGGGGGAACCAAGTCCTATCCCCTATGCCGCGAGGCCCTGAGAATATGGCAGTGGGCTGTATCCACCGGACGCTTTCTGACAGCAATGCACATCCCGGGATCTTCCATCGTGATAGCCGACAGTTTAAGCAGGGCTATGCTCCTGCCTCACGAGTGGTCTCTAAAACAGAGTGTGGCAGAACAGATCTTCTTCCGATGGGGCTGGCCTTGCTGCGACCTGTTTACATCCCCGATGAATGCCAAATGCAGCAGCTACTTTGCCCTTTATCCCCCACCGGGGAACAAACCAAGGGACGCACTCGTGCACGATTGGCCCCTCGGGTCTCCTATATGCCTTTCCACCGATCCCCTTAATTCCCAGATTTATTCAGAAAGCCAAAAGTCTCGGAAGGACAGTTATATTGATAGCCCCGTCGTGGCCTTGGCAAATTTGGTTCCCCTTTCTGTGGAAATATCAACTGGAAGAACCGTGGATCCTGGACCCAGTGCCGGACCTGCTGACCCATTCATCGGGAGTTCTTTATTCTTCTCTTCTCTCCCTAAGTCTGACAGCTTGGCTGCTCCAATTCCCACTTTAGCCAGGTCTACTGATTTGTCCCCTGCCGTCCAGCATATCATTGTTTCTTCTCACAAACTGTCTACCAGGAAATTATACAATAGTAAATGGAAACGATTCGTACATTGGGTTGCTCGCTACAACATTGATCCATTTGTGGCACAACTTCATATCATTCTGGAGTTTTTATCCTCCTTGTTTAATAAGGGCTCAGCAGCTGCCACCATAAGAGTACAATTGGCTGCTATCTCAAACTTTCATGTAGGATGTGACGGATCTAACATTATGGCGCATAGGCTTTGTAAAGCATTTCTAAAAGGAACCCATCACCTCAGACCACCGGTTAGACACCCTGTTTCTCCCTGGAATTTAAATCTCATATTATCACAATTGATGCTTTCCCTGTTCGAACCAGCCTCTTCATGCCATCTAAAATTCCTTTTGTGGAAGACTATTTTCTTGGTAGCCATTACTTCCTCACGTAGAGTGTCTGAACTGCAGGCATTGTCTTCTAGACTGCCATATTTAATTTTTCACCCAGACAGTTTCTCTTAGGACTAACCCCACTTTCCTTCCCAAAGTATGCTCAGAGAGCAACCTAAATCAATCCATCGAACTTCCTACCTTCTTCAGACATCACACCAGCAAACTAGAATATATGTTGCATAAGCTTGACGTGCAACGGCAGCTAAGGTTCTACCTTGACCGTACTAAGGATTTCAGACAGACTGAACAGCTGTTTGTTTCATTCGCTGATAACAGGAAGGGACATGCAGTTTCAAAAACCACTTTATCCAGATGGCTGGCTAACTGTATAAAATTTGTTTACTCATCTACCAATCAGTCATTGTCCTCTGACGTTAAAGCCCATTCTACCCGGGCAGTGTCTACATCCCTGGCGTATGCTGCCCGTTTGCCTTTAGATGTTATCTGTGCAGCTGTCACATGGTCTAAGCCTCACATGTTCATCACTCACTATAAAGTGGACAGGGCTTCCAGGGACAGGGCCTCCTTTGGTTCCACTGTGCTCAGGAATGTTCTCCCGTGAGCTACCCAGGATTAGGGTGCTTGGGACGCTACCTGTTTGTAAGAACAAAACAGTGAGATAGTACAACTTCACATAAAGAGTACTTACCATAACGTTCCATGTGAGTTGTACGTCTCACCTTTTTGTTCTTACATTCCCTCCCTCCGTCCCCCTCCGTGGAGAGTGATGGTTGCCTTAGCAGGGCGGTTAGTTTTGGTCATTTTTAGATCAGCCTATCCTTGGGCAGGTTGCCTCCTTCCTCTATTCCTGTTTTCTTCTGGAATTCACGATTCAGGGAGTTTGTACCTTTCCTTGGTTTCCTGGGTTGCAGCTTGCTAGATCTGGGGAGTTACAGCAGGGAATCATGGGATATCCACTAGGTCTCGAGCTTCTCTGAGAGTCTGAGTTTGGAAAGCGGCCGACTCGGAGCCGAGGGATCGGCTCCGAACCCGTTTGTAAGAACAAAAAGGCGAGATATACAACTCACATGGAACGTTATGGTAAGTACATAACTTCTTTTTAATGCAAAATCAAGAGCAGTACATGACATCTGTTCCTGATTTTTAAGTCTTTGCATATGATTCTTGATCCCAGAGGTTGAGAGGTCAGAAGATAATTGCAATGGGACTTCATTGTGTAGATGTTCTTCGTATTTTACTGTTGCAGTCATCGCACTTGGGTTATCTGCCTGCAGGTAGCCCTCGGTCGGCCCGAATACCAAAGTCTTGGGATTTCTGCATTGGTTGCTGTTGCCTCTTCCATGATGTCAGGTTGTCAGGGGGTATAAAACATGCAGCCGACATCATTACATCAGTTTTTCTTGCCTAGAAGGAGCCCGAAGCAGAAGCAGTTCGCAAGTGCCTGTCGGCTGCTACCTGAAATTTTAGTTTTTTCAAGTTTCAGACCTGACGTCTTCTAAAGCTAAGTACTGCGTTGGGGATTCTTTTTTCTTGCTCTAACCGATGTCAGAAAAAATTACAATTGTCTTGCCTGTAGAAAACAAATACCTCACAGAGATTTTCATTCTTACTGCATCACCTGTTTAGGCCCAGACCACAACATCCCTAGCTGTAGGTTTTGTGACTTAACACCCGAACCATTCATCATCGGGCTATTTTTGTAGCTAAATTCTTTCACTCTCATTCTCCGTATTCTGAAATGGCTTAGGTAAGCCATTCAACTACCGATTTTCCGAAAAAGCACAGAGACAGACTGCATAGGTCAAAAACTGACTATGCTTCCGCTAAGCTAGTCGCCAGTCTGCCGTTACCCAGTGAGGTGCCTTTCCAGCCCCCGATGCCCACTTCTACAGATTCACAGGCCTCTGTTGAGACCCATTCAAAGTCCGGCATGTCACAAGATGCTTCTAAGACTATGGAACCTGCAGATGTCTCTACCTTGGATGGGTTTGGAGCCGCTGTGCAGGCACCAGCTTCCGAGAGTGTATTCCAACCTACCGATATTCATATTAAACTGGCAACTTCATTTCTGACTAAACTACCGAGTTTCTCAGGCCCAAAGTTCGCACTACGCCTAGAAAACAGACATCCAAAGCGCATGCTCAAGCTCCCATGCCACAAAAACATATGCTTAGAATGGCTGAAGACCTTGTTACTCTACTTAGGGGAAGCCAGCCTTCCCCTGCCAAAAGACAAATAATTGAATTTCCTTCTGATTCTACAGACCAGGAGTCTGATGACTCTGACCCTTCTGATTACCAGGACATACCCTTATCTACGTATGAGGACTCATGCAGAGGAATCCATTCCCTCTGTCTCCCCTCCAGAGGATTTTTCTTTTGGTGAAACCTTGCATACCTTAAGAGAGCATTTCTGCTGGGAATGCCAGGACTATCCTCAGTCCAAAAAGAGACTCAGGGAATTTTTAGATTTGCCCCAGCACAGGCCTCTAGCTATACCCCCTGTCCTGGATATTGTAGATGTTGTCTTCTTGGAATCCAGTCTTACTCCTGTCACCTTACCACCAGCTCCTAGAGTACCTGACTCTCACAAATTTCTCTTTAAGAATCCTACTGTGGCTCCAGAGACCTTTTCCCAGGGACCTAAAGGCATTAAGGCTACTACAGCCAAAAACCCTACCCCTTCAGACATGGATTGTAGAGCTTTAGACAGATTGGGTAAGAAGGTATATACCTCTACAACTCTTGCCATCAGGGCTTTGAATTGCCAGTTTCACATGTTGAAGTACCAGCAACCTGTTATGGAACCAATTAAAAAATGGTGCTACTTCTAGATTGTGTGAAAAATAAAGATTTACAAGAGTTGATGCATTCTGCAAACCAAGTTAGTAAACATACTTTGCAGTGTGAGGTTTGATGCCTTAGAAGCATCTTGCAGGGCTGGTGTCAGTGGGTCTGTACTGAGAAGGCATGCTTGGCCAAAGGAACAAGTTGATCATATCAAAGCAAAATTACTAGATGCTCCATTAAATCAGGAGCTTTTGTTTGGCACAAAAACAGAAGAAGTTCTTAAAAAGATGGAAGAAAAAGCAAAATCTATGCAAACCGTCAAAGATTTCTTACAGGTGCAGCCACCTAGATTCAGTAGGCATTGGCCTTCAAAAAACTGGTCCTTTCCAGTCCCTCTCAGACCTTCTCAGTCCAAACCCAGGGGAAGCAAGCCACCAAGACTACAGTCTCAGGGTATGCAGAGATATAAACAATGGAGTGTTTCCACCTCAAAACCAGGGAGGGGTAAGCCATCCCCATAAGGAAAAGTTCACAATGACTTTCCAATTATCCTTCTTAGCCATGCCTAAGTACTTGTGCCCCTAGGAAGAAAACTCGCCCTTCATGCAAAAAACTGGATATCTGTTACTCAGGACAGATGGGTTCTAAACATTGTATCCCAGGGATACAGATTCTACTTCCACTGTCTGCCAACTCCAACCGGGTTGCCAGACCTTCCACCAAACCAGTAGGCAGAGGCTCAAAAGCAAGTACTTTCCTTTTCTCCATGTCGGGGCTATTCAACCTGTTCCAGTAGAACAAGGGGGACAGGGTTTCTACTCCCGACTGTTCCTGGTGCAAAGAAAATAGGGCTCTTGGCACCCTATCCTGGATCTGTCTATTCTCAACACCTTTCTGGTGGTCCCAAAGTTCACAATGCTTACACTGCAACAGCTTCTTCCTGTGCTAGCCAAGGATGCCTGGTTAGTCACCCTAGACTTAAAAGAAACTTATCTACACATCCCCATAAGGGAGTCTTGCAGGAAATATCCATGTTTCAGGGCAGGCTTTATGCACTGTGTCAGTTCTGCACTTCCCTTTGACTTATTTACTGCGCCCAGAATATTCACAAAATGCCTGGCTTCAGCCATTGCACACTGCAGGCAGAGAAATATTCAAATCTACCCATACTTGGACAATTGCCTGATTCAGGCAGACAGTCAGGAATTGCTACTTCAGCACCTGGCATTTGCAAAAGGACTTCTAACTTCACTGGGATACACCATCAACGAAAAGAAATTGCAACTGGTGCCCAGCCAACAAATTCTATTCCTGGGAGCAAGCTTGAATACAACTTCCCAGATGGCATTCCTCACTCCAGAAAAGCAGGTCCATTTGACAAACTATTACAAACTAATGGCCAACAAAACCCAGCTATCTGAAAGGAAAATACTGCAAGCCCTAGGGTTCATGGCTTCATGCATTCTGCTAATTCCATATGCAAGACTGCATATGAGGAAACTTCAATGGTACTTAAAAAGTCTCTGGTGTCAACATTCTCAGGACCTGGAAACAGTGATTCCTATCATACCTTGTCTAAGGACAGAGTTCCTTTGGTGGGCAGAAGCATGCAACCACAACAAGGGACTTCCTTTCACTCAACCCGTCACCGCCCAAACCCTGACAACAGATGCATCACACTATGCATGGGGGGCTCACATGGCAGGCAAATGCATTCAAGGCAAATGGAGCCCAGAACAAATTCCCCTGTGTATCAATCAAAAAGAGATGCTAGCTGTACAGAATCCTCTGACAGTCTTCAAATACCTTATCCTTCCAATACAGCTCCTGATAAAGACAGACAACACCACAGTTATGTGGTACATAAGCAGGGTGGAACTCATTCTTACCCACTCTGCAGGTTAGCCATGGTTCTGTGGAACACAGCCATGAGCATCCAAGTGCGCCTACAATCTCAGTTCTTGCCAAGCAAGCAAAATTCACTGGCAGACGACTTAAGCAGAAGTCTACTGGACCCTCCCGAGTGGAAACTGGACCCCTACTCATTCAAACTTCTTACCCAGAGGTAGGGAACACCGGAGGTGAACCTTTTTTGCCTCCCACCAAAACCACCAATTGAGCAAATTGTGCACCAGCAACCCTCACAACAGAGCTTGAAAGGTGGACGCCCTATCCTTTACATGGGAAAACCTCTCACTTTATGCCTTTCCTCCTCTGCCCCTCCTCTCAAGAGTACTACTCAAGCTCAAACAGGACAGGCCAAGGGCAATCCTTATTGCACCAGACTGGCCACACCAGCACTGGTACCCACTCCTACTCACTCTGACAGCAGTGCCACCCTGGCACCTACATCACACACCTTCCCTGCCGTCTCAGTGTGAGGGGCAGATTTTGCATCCACAGCTGCAAACCCTAAACCTTGCAGCCTGGCTTATTCCCTAAATGCACCACCAGCATCCCTCAGCAAACAGGTGCTGGACATCATCCTTGAGGCCAGAAGGCCTAGTACTAGGAAATCCTATGCTGAAAAGTGGAAAAGATATCGTTCTTGGAGTCAAGTCTCAAGGAAAGGACACAGCTGTGCCCAACTTTCCTCAAATCCTTGATTACCTAGCAGAGCTGCTCCACAGAGGCCTATCCTTCTCATCCATTAAGATTCATGCCTCTGCCATCTCAGCTCATTATAATACTGAGCCTCCTCTCTTTTCTCACCCTCTCATCAAGCAGTTCCTGAGAGGAGCTAACAATTTAAGGCCCTCTAGGAGAGCTCCCACCCAGACCTGGGACCTTAACTTAATGGAGAAGCTCACACACACCTCCCCACTTTGAACCTGCTACTTCAGCAGAGTTAAAATTCCTCTCTTGGAAAACAGCCTTACTTCTTGCTATTACTTCAGTAAGAAGAGTGTCTGAGTTACAGGCACTAATGGTGGTGGAGCCCTTCATTATTTTCCATGCTGACAGTGTTTACCTCAGGACTAACCCTTCCTTTATGCCCAAGGTGGTATCCAGCATGGCTCTAAACCAATCCATCCATTTGCTAACCCTCAGAATAAAGGGGAAAGGATCCTGCACTCCTTGGATGTGCACAGACAGCTTATCTTCTACCTTGACGAACTAAGTCTTTCAGAAAATCTGACCATCTGCTAGTCAGCTTTGCTACAGGGGCAGAGGACAAGGCCATTTCAAAGCAAACCATTTCCAAATGGGATAGCACACTGCATCCATTTCTGCTACAAGCACCATGGAAAACCTACCCCTCTGGGGATCAGAACTCATTCCACTGAGCTACTTCAACCTCTACAGCATTTTTCAGGGGAGTCCCTACCAGGGACATCTGGGAAGCTGCAATCTGGAGTTCTGTACACACTTTCACCAAGCATTACCACTTAACTATTTTTTTCTAAATCCAGAGCTGGATTTGCTACAGCAGTCTTGCAAGGCCTGCTAGCCAGCCCTAACACCTCTTGACTGCCTCCACCCTTCCTCAGCTTTGGGAATCAACCCAAGTGTGATGACTGCAACACTGAAACACGAAAAACATAGTACAGTTGTGTACACTTACCATAAATGTAGATGTTCGAATGTATGCACTGTTGCAGTCAAGGTCCCCCCCCCCCATCCCCCTGGTTTTCTATATCCTTTCTACCTATCCTCTTTACGGCCGTCTTTTATTGCAGGGGTATTTACTTTTTACTGGAGGTGTTCCCCTGACATCTGGGCCAGGAAAAACTGATGTAATGGTGTCGGCTGCATGTTTTATACCCCTGACGACCTGACGTCATGGAAGAGGCAACAGCAGCCGATGCAGAAATCCCAAGACTCTGGTATTTGGGCCGACTGAGGGCTACCTGCAGGCAGATAACCCAAGTGTGATGACTGCAACAGTGAATACACTAGAACATCTACATTTATGGTAAGTGTACACAAATGTACTTTCTGACAGGAGCAGGCTATCTACATTTATAAGCCATTACTTGCATATTTATTCACTTACTTGAACTCAAGCAGATATCTAAGGTGTACAGTCATTGGCTGTAATTGATGATCGTATTTGTTTGTGGGTGTGTATGTAGAGGATATAGTTCTCATCCTACTCCGATTTTGCCTCATTTTGTCTGTTCCTTGTAAAACCTGTGTGTTTCTCACAAAATGTTTGGGATTGCAGTAACTAAACGACAAACATGAATTTCAAACTTCATAACCTTCAGAAAATGATTGCTAATGTAAAACTTGTTATGTTTGCAACTTTCTAAGTATATATGATTAATATCTAAAGTCTATTTCTGATTTTGGCCTTTTTATCTCTTATTCCAGCGATGAGAGTTCGAGAGATTATAGGGATGTAGTGGATTGTACTGTAAGGTTGTCATAGGCATGAGCTTAAATACATTTCCAAGTCATCATTTATATATTTCATTTGATTGTATGGATGTGAGGTGTACACAGTCATTCTAGGGGCTGTAATTGATGGTTTCATCTGTGTGCATAAATTCTGAGTTACTGCATCCTACAGCAGTTGTGTTGTAAAGAAAGGAAGTAGTAAACAGGGATGACATCATTTATTTATTTATTTCTATTTGTTTTCTGGGGTAGTGCACAGATCTCCATAGACCTTTTTCTGAATTAGCTTGGGAACAGTGGCTGGTTAAGAGACTTAAACAGAGTCACGCAGGCAAAGGAGGCTGATGGAATCATAGCTTGAACCTCTTAAGCCCAGAAGACAGCTCATTACCAGCTCTTAGAATCATGTAAGCTAACTGCCAGACATCACATCATCCTCATATGAGCCATGTCCTGTGGGTACCATCTCTGGTTTTCATGTTTTGTTGGCTGCTGATAGTGTGTTCAGAGTTTGGTCACAAAGAAACCAGACAGCATTAAGTCTACAAGTTTATTGCTGACGTTTTATCTCTTGAGTATATTTTTAAATTAGTTTGTTTTTTGCAGTTAGATAGGTGTGAAATGGACTGTCAGAATATCTGCCTAAATACTTCATTCTTAAATTTTCAGGGTCTGTATATTAGTTTTCCCTAAAGTGTTTAGCAGTGTTCTGTACAGACTCACCTTGAGTGACATTTTCCTTTAAAAGCACAATTGAAATTTCTCCAATACCTAGCTGCACACAGGATAACTAGTTTGCAGTGACAAGCACTGTCCACATAGTTGCAAACCGAATACTCCTCGACAGTGATTGATATTCTCACTCCAGCAGTTCAATCAATAAAAAAGGGTCTGTTGCCATGGATATGAACTTTCCTCCTGTCTCTGTTACTGGCTTGGTGTATATGGGCATCCTGAGGCAATGTAGAAATTGCTTCTTGTTTACTGACAACCAGTTAATTCTCAAACAAACTGATATGGTATGTGAGAAATATATTTACATAGTCACTGGAGGAAAAGCTCTCACATAAAAGTACTCCTAATGTCAATAAGGTTGTCAGTAGCACACACGCTGTACCTATCACACACAATTCAAAGCAGACATATAGACCCACATATACTGAGGCACTAACATGTAACCTTCCTAAACCGCAAAGACCGCCTAGAGGTAGTACACATAACAAATACCCTCAGCAGCCCCAAATGCGCTCTTTCAAAGGAACGCCCACATCAAAACGTAGAACTACATCTTATGGAGCCTCTACCCCTAAGCCCATAAGGCAAATCACCACACAATCCAACATTCTAGTCATTGGAGACTCCATCATGAGACACACTGATGTCCCTCTCACCAGGCTAAGTAAGGAGAAAGTTAGTCAGTTGTTTATCAGGTGCTAGGATCTGCCACATTATGCATGCACCCATGTCATTGAACCAGAATTACCAATATGACTCAGTCATAATTCACATTGGAGTAAATGACCTGAGATGTACCTCCATAGAGTATATGAAGAGAGACATCATGGAGCTCTCAGAATGTGTCTCAGGCTAGTATTACCTTCTCCAAGGATGATGCCGTAATATGAACAAAAGATGATTGACTTGAATAATTAGATCTGAAGTAGTTAACTTAATTTGTGCAGCAACCTATGGGAATCGGATCCGACCTCGGAGCCGAACCTGCAGTTTTCAACATCTTTAGATCCGAGCTCCAAGCTCCTCCCCTACCTATAATCCCCTGCCAACCCTGACTGACCTCAGATCTAGTTTGCCGCGGTTTACTTCAGCAGCTTGATCCCAAGTTCCAGGCGTTTCATCACTTTTGTGAGAAAAATTTAACCTTTCAGACCCTTTTCTTAAACGTTTGGTGTGTGTTTGTGTGTTGAGGTCCCCTTTCTAATTTTAAACTCTCTCAGTTTATTTTATAGTTTTCATATTTAACCTCCCCCTTCCTTCGTGGTTCCATCAGGGTTGTGTGTGTGTGTTTGGGGCCTAGTGTGTGTGGATGTCTCTTTCTTGCCTCAGCCGATGTCAAAAAAAGTAATTAATTGTTTAACCTGTGGAAAACAATACCTACAAAAGATTTCACTCTTTATTGTCTCTGCCTTGTTTAGGCCCAGCCCACGTTTAGCAGCCTGTTCGCCTGTGCTTTCTCAAACGATGAGCTTAAGGGCCCGTCGGAGTTTGCAGAACAGTTAAATACATACATCATTGTCCCAAAAATTCAAAATGCTGACCCCTACAGCACTTCTCTCCCATGCTGGGCAAGAGTGTTGGCTGGTAACTCTCAGGGAGGGATACCTGCACCTGCACGCCCCCATGACCTGCATCTGCAGAAGATACCCTCAGATTTCTTGCAGGATCAGAGCACTATCAATTTCAGCATTGCCCCTTTGGCTTATCTCATTTACTTGCTACAAGCACTGGGATACACAGTCAATTTACAAAAGTCAGTGCTACCATCCCAAACAACAAGGACATTCTTGAGCTGGAATTGGACAAAGTAAAAACAAATGGCATTCTAACTACAGCTAACAAAACTGGAACAACAAACAGCAAGAAAAGTACTGTAAGTACCCAGCTTCTGCATCATGCATAATCTTGGTCCCATTGCTTCCCAGACATGAGAAAACTACAGTGGTACTACTGGTATTGAAATTTATGGTCACACACAGACACAGCCTACAAAAGAAAATACCACTAATTCATGCTTAAACAGGAGTTCTAATGTCAAGCAAGCCAGACCATCACAACAGACGCCCAGACCTAGGATGGGGGGCCACATGGACAACAAATGCGGCGGAGGATTGGACACAGGAGATCCAATCACCTGCACATCAACCTAAAAAAGAAATGCTGGTAACTGGCAATCCAATCCAAAAGTTCAGACCATCAGAAAGAAAGAGGGCCCATGATGATAGGATAAAAAAAGGAAGAACGCCCAAGGATAATCCTGATAGCTCCAAATCACAAGACAAACCACTGTACCCCACTGCTGAGGCATGTCTCTAATAACAATATGTGGCCAATGATGCTTTGATGTTAACTCAGAACAACCATACAATCATACCTATAAACCTAAACTGCTGCAACGACTGTAATGGAACAGACCTTCAACAAGAAGAAGGAACTATGGGAAAAAAAAAAAAGGTTTGTCATTTGGAGTACTGAAAGAGGAAAAATGTGTCAAACATAGAGAATACAGCTTTGATCCACCTGTATTTCCAAACAGACAATCTTGACTGCAGATGCATCCATGAAGGACATAGTACAGTTTTGTTACCTACCATAAATGTAGATGTCCGAACTGGATAGCATCTGCATCAGTCAGGATTACCCTCTTCCTCCTGTGGTATCCTAGGGGTGCCCTCCCTCCCAATAGCTAGCTGGTGGGGACATTGGCATCTATCGGTACTACTTTTACCTTTTTTAGTTAATATGTCGGAGGCCCCAAAGCTGATTTTTTCTAATTCCACCGAGTGTGGCCATAAGCTGTCCTCAGCGGATGGCCACACTCGGTGTGTGTTGTGCCTTGGGGTTGAACACTTGTCCTCTGGTTGTACCATTTGTGTGGTGTTCAACCCCAGGGCACTCAAGGACCAGAGGTCTAAGCTGATTCTGGCGGGTCTTCTGCCCCGGACTCGGCTTCTATCTCCGGTTGTCCCGTGGCATCCGCTGCAGCTGTGGCGGCTGCCACTCCTGCTTCCCTCCCCCTGGCCAGGACTCAACCTCCCGCCTTAGGCCCGGAGGAGAGGGAGGTTAGGAAAGAAAAAAGGAGGGAGAAACACCACAAGCAGCAGGCCGAGGCCTCCGCTTTGGCCCCCCCGGCTAAGTGGTCTTCTCCCTCCAGGACTTCTGAGTCTCCTCCTTCTCGGATCCGTTCCCTGTGCTTTTCACCGGGTCCCAAGGAGGAGGAGACCCGATCTCCTTCGAGGTCATCGAGGCGACACTCCCGCCCCGCCTTGGTGGCCTCGTCGAGATCAACCCGAAGTCTCACGGATGCAGATTAGGACCGGATGATGAGAAGATTCCTCCAGGCCCAACTGCAGATGGGAGTGCCCCTGCCTCCCCCCCCCCCCTCCGTGGGAGAGCTCGACCCCCTTCTTTGCCCCGATAGCTCCTTCTCCGTCCCGTTTCCTGGGTTCGGAGTCTTTGGAGCCGGGCAGCCTTGGATCGGGGGGGTGTCGGCGCCGATAGTCTCGGGTACTTCGGCGCCGACACTTCCCTTGAGTCTGTCTGGTCCATTTTCTTCTTCGGATCCGAGCTCTCGGAGCCGAGGGCTGAGCTTCGGATCCGGGGGTATCGGTATGCCTTCGGCTCCATCCAGGTCGGAGCATACTGGTCCATCGGATCTGAATGCTTTGGCGCCGGCCCCGATCCGTCTGTCGGATCCGAGCGAGGGTCTGCTTTCGGATCCCAGAGAGAGCAGCTCTCCCTTGGCATTCGACATGGTGGAGAGGGCCCTGTCGAGACAATCCAGGCCCCCGGCCCTTGCCACGGTTCCACCCTGCACTCCTTCTCTGTTGGGTCCAACTTCCATCACCCGGCCCCAGGAACAGCCTGCTTTGATGTCCCAGGTAGTTCCATTGGAACAAGACGTGGCTGGTGAGACCTCCTCGGACAGCCCACCCGAGGAGGTTCTTCACAAGCGAAGGTGCAAAAGGAGGCACCTGGACTCCCCCTGAGTCCTTGACTGTGGACACTGATTTGGAGGAAGGGGAAGGCTCCCCAAGATCACCCCCTAAAGATGTCCCATTTGGTGACATCATGGAGATGCTTAGAATAAGGGGGGGGGGAGTGGTCTGCCCCAAAGCCTACCTCGGACGAATCCGTTTTCCTGGAGGCATTTGAAGCAGGCCCGTCTACCTCTTGGGTGTCCCGCCCCGGCCGACCCCCTGGTAGACTTGATTACTACCAGGATGTGGAAGGAGCCGGACACTGTGGAGCCAGTCCCCAAGCGCCCGGACAAGATTCTTTGTCCACCCTCTGACAAGTCCCACTGGAGTAAGGGTCCCCCTGTAGATGCCATGTTGGTGGCGGCGGCCACCAAGAAGGAACTAGCTCAGTAGAGTCCCACGGTTCATCCCCCGAGCAAGGAGTCTCGGTCGATGGACCGCCTAGGGAAGCGGGTGTTTAGTTCGGCTACCTTCTCTGTGAGGTCGCTGAACTACTTGACACATGTGCTTCGACTACAGCGGGACCTTATCAAAGAGTACGCTGCGTTGCCCCCCCGAGTCCATGTCGGCATAGGACAAGCAGTTGCACTCCACCCGGATGGCCACTCTACGATCCATATCTAACACCTCTATGCGGCTACTGTCCCATGCCATGGAAGGAGCCGCTAGAGCCAGCGGAGCGGGCCTCGTCATGAGATGTCAGGCCTGGCTCTGGCATTGTCATTTTGCGGAACCCTTTGAGTCTTTTGCTAATGCCCCTTTCGATGGTTCTGCCCTTTTCGGCAAAGCTGTGCGAGATACCTTGGTCCAGAGCAAAAAAGACGGGAAGACGTCTGCCATCGGAGTCCGCTTCTCTGCTCCCCAGAGGTCCTTCTGTAAGAACCAAAAGGGTCAGAAGAAGATGTGGTTCCAGAAGTCGCAACAGTCCCATCCTGCTCCGGACAACCAGCCCTTCCGCGGCAGAGGAGGGCAGAGTGGATGCCGCCCTAGAGGCACAGGGGGCCCGCGGAACTTTGGATCCAGAGAACCCTTATTGGACCAACCCACGCAACACCCCTGAGGGGTTGCCCGACTGCTCCACTCTGGAGGCAGTCGGGGGCGTTTCTCGAAGCACCTAGCAGCTTGGGAGTCCATCACAACAGACCGCTAGGTGCTTCACATTATATCCAGAGGATATCATATTCCCTTTTCTCACTGCCCATGCAGCCCCAGATACCTCCCCGATGTTCCACCCGATCAGAGGGAGGCCGCAGCAATGGAAATCCAACATTTGCTGGAAAAAAGAGCCATCCAACACATCCCCCAAGACCAGTGCAGGTCCGGGTTTTACTCCAGGTTGTTCTTGGTGCCAAAAAAGACGGGGGGCTTAAGACCAATCCTCGACCTCTCTTCCTTGAGCCTGTCAGTAACCAAAGAGAAGTTCCGCATGGTCACTCTTCAATCCATTCTCCCCCTTTTGCGGGAGAACGATTGGATGTGCTCTATAGACCTCTGTGATGCGTACTGCCACATTCTGATGGACAGGCGATCCAGGAGGTTCCTCCGCTTTCGGCTAGGAGCCAGTCATTTCCAATTCAGGGTCCTCCCCTTTGGTCTTACCACAGCCCCCAGGGTGTTCACCAAAGTGTTAGCAGTGATAGCGGCCCACCTGAGGCTCCAGGGAATTCAGGTCTTCCCTTACCTGGACGACTGGCTCCTGACTGCCCCGACAAGGCATTTACTCTGTGCAGCCAGAAACTACTTTCTTCATCTAGCTTCCTGGCTGGGGATCACTATCAACATAGAGAAGTTGTCTCTTATTCCGACTCAGACCATAGACTTAATAGGGGCCAGATTAGACACAAACAAACTCCTAGCTTTCTTGACCACAGACTGGCTACGAACCCTGAGGCTACACGTGCGGGCCATTCTACAATCTCCAGCTCCTCCGGCAGAATTGGTCCTGAGGGCTCTTGGCTCAATGGCGGCGGCAATCAACCTATTGCCAGTGGCACGTTTGAACATGAGGGTCTTACAATGGACCCTTCAGGTCCAGTGGTCCTTTCTTCAGTATCCTCCGAGCCATCCCACTCCCCTCAGCAGGGCTTGCAAGTGGGCCCTCCTATGGTGGCTCCAATCTCCGGACCTCCAGCAAGGACGTCCCTTTTCTATGAACCCTCCACTAGCCACGGTGACCACGGACGCCTTCCGCCTCGGGTGGGGGGGGGGGCATTGTTCGGGCAGGACAGTCCAAGGCACGTGTGACCTCACAGAGACCTCACTGCATATCAACGTCCTAGAGATGAGGGCAGTGCTGTTAGCGTTGCAAGCACTTCAGGACCTTCTTTCTGTAGGAACGATTGCGATTCAGACAGACAATATGTCTTTTGTCTGGTACATCAACAAACAGGGGGGAACCAGGTCTTACCCACTCTGTCGAGAGGCCATGAGTGTGTGGGAATGGGCTATCTCCACCAACTGCTTTGTCATAGCAACGCACATTCCGGGGCGGTCCAACATCCTAGCGGACAAACTAAGTTGCACCATCCTGTTACCATACGAGTGGTCTCTGAATCCCGAGATAGGGAATCGGATTTTCGCCAAATGGGGTCAACCCTGTTGCAATCTCTTTGCCTCTCCCTCGAACACAAAATGTTATGACTACTTTGCTCTCATTTCCCCCTCCAGGGAACCCCCGAGAGATGCTCTGGTGCATGCTTGGCCTCCCGGTCTTCTTTATGCTTACCCTCCTCTTCCTCTGATGATGAAGTTTCTTCAGAAAGCCAGCCGGTTGGGGAGCAGGATTATCCTCATTGCCCCGTTTTGGCCTTGTCAAACCTGGTTCCTTTACCTTTGGTCTCATCTGGTGAATCCTCCTTGGATTCTGGATCCCCTGTCCAGATCTAATATCCCACCCTCTAGAGCTCCCAGTCCCGAACCTGGACAATCTCAAGCTCACACTAGCTAGGACTCCCGGTATCTCTTCTCCAGTTAAAACTGTTCTAGTAGCAGCGCACAAGCCTTCTACTAGAAAGATCTATAGTAGCAAATGGAAACGTTTCTCCATTTGGGCGGAATGCCAAAAGTTGGATCCTTTCACAGCTCCTTTGCCTGCTGTATTAGACTTTCTGTCAGGGCTGTTTCATCAGGGGGCTAGCTCCTCCACAGTCAAGGTTCAACTAGCAGCTATCTCTCATTATCACGTGGGAAATGAACTGGGCCCGTTGATCACCACGAAATTGTGTAAGACCTTTTTGAAGGGCACCTTTCTGCTCAGACCTCCAGTGAAGGATGTAGTCCCTCCTTGGGATTTAATGCTGGTGCTTCAGGCCTTGACAGCTCCCCCGTTTGAGCCTGCAGCTTCAGTAGATCTTAAATTCTTGTCATGGAAAACGGCCTTTCTTGTTGCTATCACCTCGGCTCGAAGGGTCTCTGAACTACAGGCCCTCTGTGTAAAAACCCCATACTTGACCTTTCACAAGGATAGAGTTTACCTCAGGACCAGTCCCTCTTTCCTTCCCAAGGTTGCCTCTGAATCAAATATTAACCAGTCCATGAATCTGCCGGTCTTTTTTCCAAATTACCGTAACAAAGGGGAATACAAATTACACTCTTTGGATGTGCATAGACAACTTCGCTTCTACATCCACAGGACATCTGGTCATAGGAAATCCGACCATTTGTTCGCCTCCTTTGCCAAATTTAACTTGAGTAAATCGGTGTCTAAAGTTACACTGTCTAGATGGATTTCACAGTGTATCCTTCTAGCATATGAAAGTTCTGTCAGGCCCGCACCTCAGGGAGTCCATGCCCACTCTACTCGATCTATGTCTACCTTGCGGCTTTTAGAGTTAGAGTCTCTTTGGATGATATTTGTTCGGCAGCCACTTGGGCCTCATCTCATACCTTTATCAATCACTATAAATTGGACATTATCTCCAGAGGGAGAGCATTCTTTGGCTCTGCAGTGCTCCGGAACATCCTTCCATGAAGGCCGCCCAAGGTTCAGGTAGCTGGGGACTCTGTCCCATAGGTTGCTGCACAAATGAAGTTAACTACTTCAGATTAAGAATATGTTCATCATGTTACCCTGCTGCAGTCATCACACTTGGGTTATCCTGTCATCAGGCGGTCCCGCAGTCGGCCGGAATTCCAAAGTCTTGGTCCGGCGTCAGTTGCTGTTGCTTCTTCCCTGACGTCAGTGCACCAGGGGTATATATAATGCATCTGACGTCATTTTCTCCAGTCTTTCTTGCCGCGCGGTGCCCGAAGCAGAAGCAGTTCGCAAGTGCCGGTCGGCCGACTCCTGAGATTTTTGAAGTCGAATTTCAGATCCGAAGTCTTCAATAAAGCTAAGTACCCGTTGAAACTTTTCTTGCCTCAGACCGATGTCAGAAAAAGTTAACAATTGTATTTCTTGTGGGAAGCAAATACCTCATAAGGATTTTCATTCTTACTGCATACCTTGCTTAGGCCCAGACCACGACGTCACTAGTTGTCGTTTTTGTGCTAGGTTTAATAAGCGTACTATAAAAAGACGCTTTGATTTCGCACGACACTACTTCGGTAGAAAATTCAGCTACACTATGCCATCGAAGCAACCGACTATTGGCGTGCACAAAAAACGTAAGGATAAGGACAGGCAGCCTATACCCAAGCCAGACTCCGAGGCCTCGGCTGGTCCGGTCTCCGGTTCACCGGTCTTCAGTGAGGCTCCGACGCAGCCCCTGACTACCGCAGATCTGGAACCCGAGACCGCTTCGGAACTTTTGGCGGAAAGTACTAGGCCGACGCAGCCATTTTGTTTAGCCCCTACTGACGACACTACTGAAAAAGATGTCGGTCCTGCAGAAACACCTTCGGTTTCTGAAGGCGTCTTCAGACTGACGACGCTCACCATAAAAACGTATCCTAAGACTAAGACTCCTATTAAACCTAAAAAGACTGCACTTCAGTCCCCTGTTCAAGGCCCCGTGCCTAAGAAACAGATGCTCAAAATGGCTGAAGATTTGATCTCTTTAATCAGGAGTTCCCAACCCCCTCCTGACAAAAGGCCTAGACAAGAGGAAGATTATTCCTCCTCTGAACAAGTGTCTATTTCCTCAGGATCCTCTAAGGACCAAGATTATTCCTTCTCCCCTTATGAAGATTCTGATGCTGAGGATTCTATTCCCTCAGCTTCTCCTCCTGAAGACTACTCCTTTGGGGAAACTTTACACACTATGAGGGAACATTTTCACTGGGAAGGTCAGGACTACTCTGACTCAAAGAAAAGGCTCGGAGAGTTTCTTTTACTCCCCCAGCACAGACCACTTGTCATCCCCCCAGTTTTAGACATTGTGGATGATGTTTACTTAGAATCCAGTTTGAACCCAGATTCTCTGCCTCCTGCTCTGGCCAAACCTGACAGATACTATAGAGTGCCTGATTCCCACAAATTTCTCTATAAAAGTCCTGTTGCTGATCCAGAGACTATCTCCCAGGGTCCCAAAGGGGCTAAGGCTTCTATGGCAAAAACTCCTGTACCCTCTGAAAGGGATTCCAGAGCACTAGACAGGTGGGGGAAAAAGGTGTACACCTCAGCCACTCTAGCTATGAGGGCACTACACTGCCAATTTCACATGCTAAAATATCAGCAATTTCTAATGTCTCAGTTAAAACAAAAAATGAGCACACTCCCTCAGTCAACAGTGTGAATTGAAAGAAATGCAGGATCTGTTGCATACAACTGAACAGGTGGGCAAACATACTTTACAATGTGGGTTTGATTCTTTGGAGGCTTCCTGCAGAGCAGCTGTCACTGGGTCTGTTATACGTAGGCATGCTTGGTTAAAGGAACAAACTCTGCCTGATCATGTTAAAGCAAAGCTTCTAGATGTTCCCTTACAGCAGGATGTTCTTTTTGGAGTTAAAGCAGAAGAAGTCTTAAAGAAAATGGAGGATAAGGCAAAATCTATGCAGACAGTTAAAGATTTTCTACAGGTACAGCCCCTCGCTTCAGCAGAAATTGGCCAACAAAAAATTGGTCCTTTCCAGCTACTGACAGACCACAGAAAGGTAAATACAGACATCCAAGAGGCAGAGGACAACCACAAGCCCAGTACAAACCTCGACAATGGGGCACTGCAGCACAGAAGGGAGGAGAAGACAGGTCCCAAACTACCAGAAGGCAAACTCAACGACTTGCACCTCACCTGGCCAAGCAGCACTGTCTTGGCAGCCCCCTTGGGAGGAAAACTCGCACTTTTTTCAGACAACTGGCACATTGTCACAAAGGACAAATGGGTCCTAGACATAATTTCACGAGGATACAGATTCCATTTTCACACCTTGCCAATGAAAAGAGGAATGCCAAACCTGCCACAAAATCAATGGGCAGAGGCACAAAGACAAATTACAGCTCTCATGGACATGAGAGCCATTCAACTGGTACCTACTCGAGAGCAAGGCCAAGGTTTTTACTCAAGATTCTTTCTAGTTCCCAGAAAGGACAATGCCTGGAGACCAATTCTGGACCTTTCAATTCTAAACACCTTCTTACAAGTACCCAAATTCAAGATGCTAACACTACAGCAGCTTCTTCCCATGTTGGGCAAGAAAGCATGGCTAGTAACGTTGGACCTCAAGGAGGCATACCTGCATGTCCCTATCAGACAAAGTTGCAGAAGATACCTCCGTTTCATTGCAGGTTCAACCCATTACCAATTCTCTGCACTGCCCTTTGGCTTATCTACTGTGCCCAGGGTCTTCACAAAATGCCTGGCACCAGTAATTGCATACTGCAGACAGAGGAATTCAAATATACCCATACCTGGACGACTGCCTCATCCAAGCAGAAAGCAAGGACACCCTCTTTCAACATCTGGCTTTTGTAAAACATCTTCTAAGTTGCCTGGGGTACACAGTAAACGAAAAGAAATAAAAACTAGTACCCTCACAAAATATGACATTCCTGGGTGCCAGCTTGAATACAACGGCCCAGAAGGCTTATCTGACGCCAGACAAACAACTACAACTGACTCAATATTTCAAAAGAGTGGCAACAAAGACCCAGCTACCTGCAAGAAAGATTCTGCAGGCCTTGGGCTTCATGGCATCTTGCATACTACTAATACCATTTGCAAAGCTGCATATGAGGAAATTACAGTGGTACCTAAAAAGCGTATGGTCTCAACACAGCCACAGCTTGGACACAATGATATCTCTCATTCCCTGCCTACAACAGGAGTTTCTATGGTGGTCACTGGCTTGTCATCTCAACAAGGGTCAGCCTTTCACCTTGCCCCCAGCCAGGCAAACTATGACAACAGATGCATCGGACTACGCCTGGGGGGCACACATGGCAGGACAGTGCATTCAAGGCGTATGGACTGCAGATCAAAGGAATCTGCACATCAATCAAAAAGAGATGCTAGCTGTACAGAATGCTCTGACAGCCTTCAAGAATCTATTACATCCAGGACAACTTACAATAAGGACGGACAACACCACAGTAATGTGGTACATAAACAAGGGGGTACACACTCCTACCCTCTATGCAGGCAAGCAGTGACCTTGTGGAACACAGCTCTGGCTTACCAAATTCAGTTACAAGCTCAATTCCTGCCAGGAAAAAAGAACACATTGGCAGATGACCTCAGCAGAAACCTCATGGATCCCCATGAGTGGAAACTGGATCCACAAGTATTTGCAATAACTCAAGAATGGGGCCTTCCAGACATAGACGTGTTTGCCAGTCCTCAAAACTATCAACTAACAAAATTTTGTACAAGGACACTTCACCGTCAAGCTTGGAAAGTGGACGCACTCTCATTCAGTTGGAAAAACCTGACAGTATATGCCTTCCCTCCATTGCCTCTCCTCACAAAGGTGCTTCTGAAAGTCAGAAAGGAGAGACCACGACTGATACTCATAGCCCCAGACTGTCCACGCCAGCACTGGTACCCACTATTGAGGAATATGACCCAGGGCCCACCTTGGATTTTACCACAAATTGCCCATTTGCTCACACAGCAAAACAAGATGCTTCACAGCCAGCTAAAAACCTTAAATCTGGCTGCATGGCATATCACCTAAACATTCAGCCAGCTCCTCTTTCCCAAGCAGTTATGGATGTTATTCTGGAAGCTAGGAGGCCCAGCACTAGGAAGGCCTATTCGGACAGATGGAAAAGGTTTTGTGCCTGGAACCAAGCTAAAGGCCAAAACACACTTCAGCCTCACATGCCTCAGATTCTACAGTATTTAACTGAGATGTTGCACAAAGGACTTTCTTTTTCTTCCATTAAAATCCATGCATCAGCTATTTCAGCCCACTACAACACGGAACCACCCTTATTTTTGCATCCACTTCTAAGGCAGTTCCTCAGAGGGGCAAAAAACATTAGGCCCCCCAGGAGAGCACCTACACCAACATGGGACCTAAATTTTGTTCTGGAAAAACTTACGCTACCTCCCTTTGAACCAGTTTTCTCTGCAGATCTGCAGTTCCTATCATGGAAGACTGCCCTGCTGCTAGCAATAACTTCAGCTAGAAGAGTCTCAGAGCTGCAGGCATTAATGGCAGTGGAACCTTTCCTCATTTTCCATCAAGACAGAGTTTCTCTATGAACTAATCCTTCCTTCATGCCTAAGGTGGTTTCCAGTGTGTCTTTAAATCAAACCATTCACTTACCCACCTTCTTCCCAAACCCACAGAACAAAGGAGAATGACTCCTGCATTCCTTGGACATTCACAGACAACTTTGTTACTACTTGGATAAAACTAAGGCTTTCAGAAAATCTGACCAGCTCTTTGTATCCTATGCTACAGCTTCACAAGGGAAGGCTATATCAAAACAAACCATTTCCAAATGGATAGGACATTGCATTCGTTTTTGCTATACCCATCATGGAAAACCAGTTCCTGCTACCATTAGGCCCCACTCTACCAGGGCAACAGCTACATCTACAGCCTTCCTCAGGGGGGTTCCAGCCAAGGAGATTTTGGAAGCTGCAACTTGGAGTTCAGTACACACCTTTACCAAACGCTATCACTTACCACTTTACTCTAAGAATAGGGCTGGCTTTGCCACTGCAGTTCTGCAGGGCCTTCTAGCCTCCTCTAACCCTCTATAACTCCTCCACCCATCCATAGCTTTGGGATTCTACCCAAGTTTGATGACTGCATCAGGATAACACGATGAACATAGTACAGTTTTGTACCTACCATAAATGTAGATGTTCGAGTGTTCACCCTGCTGCAGTCCAGGTTACCCTCCCTCCATCCCCTCTGATCTAACTGGCTAAATCTCTACAATACCTTATTTATTTTATTTATTTATTTATTTATTTTCAGTTTGATTACCGGGGAGGTCCACTGGGCTTGGGGGCCCGTTTTCAGTGGAGGCCCGGGGAGAAAAGCTCCATGTGTTTAGTTACATACAATTTATAAAATAAATTACATAAAAATTTGAATAAAAGTTACAGTAAAAGTTTCAGAGACTATTGTATTACAAATAACAGTAATCAGAGACTGAGAAGTAAAAGAAAAAAAATCCCAATAGTTCAAGGGGGAAAATCCTGGTGTAGGCAAGAAATCAGGATGTAATAATTAGGAATATAAGCTGAATATATTAAAGAGGTTAGGTAGGTAAGTGAGGTTAGCCAGGAGAAAAGTGGGAGGATAGCTTCAGAGGTAAAGGCTGAGGAGTGCAATTGCATTTCCTATTTTGGTAGAGGTATGAATGAAGCTGTTTTTTGAAGATGTTTGGGTTGGTGTAGGTCCTGAGTGAGGAGGGCAGAGCATTCCATTTTTTGGCTAGGGTAAAGGATAAGAGCAGTTGACCTGCGGGGCGTTTAGGTTTTTGAACTGTGATTAGGTTTTGGTGAGAGGATCTAAGTGATCTAAGGGGAGTATAAGGCTGTAGAATATTAGAAAGAGCAGGGCAGTTTGAGGGATGGAAGAATAATTTGTGGGCTGTTGAGATTTGGAGAAAGTCAAGGTGATTGGGGAGTTCCAGCCAGTTTAAGGAGTGGAGGGAGGTGCAATGATGAGAGGAGGATTTGGCATTTGTGGAAAATCTAGAGATTTTGTTGTAGCATTGTTCCAATTTGGAGGTAAGTGTAGAAGATACATTAGTGAGGAGGGGAGCGCCATACAGGAGGGAGGGAAGAAGGAAAGTAGAGGCAAGTGTAAGTCTGGTGTGAGGAGAGAGGAAGTGGTTGTTTCTATACTGTAGTCCAAGTTTTATGTGAGTTTTTTTATGTTTAGTTGGTTATGGTCATTAAATTTTAGTTTGTTATCAGTTAAAACGCAGAGAAGCTCGGTGGAGGAGACAATCTCAATGGTGGAGGTGCTGTGACTGGTAATTAAAAATGAGTTCGTATCTAGAGAGGATGATTTAGATGGGGTAAAAAGGAGGATCTTAGTTTTGTTTGCATTTAGGGCAAGATGATTTTGGAGCATCCAGTTTTCTGTGGTAGAAAAGGCAATCTGTGTTAGGTCTTTAGTTCTGATAGATTTGGGGCACAACAGATTGAAGTGGAATCATCGGCATATTGCACAACTTTGGTGTTGGGAATAGCTTTATGGACGTCATTAATAAAGATGTTAAATAGTAATGGGCCTAGAATGGAACCTTGTGGTACACCAGTAGGGGTAGGAAGGAAAGAAGAGGTAGCTTGGCCCCATTTCACTGCTTGGGACCTGTTTGAAAGGTAGCTGGAGAACCAAGAGAGAGTTTTTTGGCAGATGTTGAGATTAGAGAGGTGGTTTAGAAGTAGTGAATGAGAGATGGTGTCAAAGGCTTTGGATAAATCTAGAAGAACAGAGGAGACTGTTACCAGAGTCACATGCTGAGTTGACAGAGTGTAAGAAGGAGAGAAGGGCAGTGGTAGTACTATGTCCAGGGCGGAAGCCGTGTTGGGTAGGGGAGAGAAGTTGGTGTTTGGTAAGGAATGGCAAGAACTGCAGGTGGATACATTTTTCAAGAATTTTGGATATAGGGGAGAGGATGGCTATGGGATGGAAGTTGGAGACAGAGCAAGTTTTGCCACCCTTGTGGAGAGGCAGAATGAAGGCAGAGCGCCATAGTTTGGGTACATAGCATTCTAGTAAAGACCTATTTATTAGGATGCTGACGGGTATGGCAATAGAGTCAGAAGAAATTTTTAGGAAGGAGGATGGAATGTTATCAGGAGCATTTGAACAAGGCTTTAGTTTTTGGAGAAGTTTCTTTATTAGGTTGGTGGATACAGGTTTGAGTTCAAAGGAGGGAGCAAGGGATACAGGGACTGAAGATTGAGCAGGGAGGGTGGGAGGGTTATTGTTGGAGAAAGTTTTGGTTAGATCAGTGATAGAGGAGGTAAAGAATGAATTGAAAAGGGAGGCTACTTCGAGGTCTGATTTGCTGGTATCAGGGGAGGGGTTGTTTTTTGTACCTGGTCTAAGGAGGGAATTAATAGAATTCCAGAATTGTTTAGGATTTCTTGCATTGTTTTCTTGTAGTTGGATATAGTATGACTTTTTATCCCTAATGACTTGCTTTTTGACTAGGTTTCTCAACTGCTTATATTTGAGGAAGGTTTGTGGATCCTTATGTTTAAGGTGGGCTTTCCAGGTTTTATCTCTTTGAAGCATTATCTTTTTAGTGTCTTTAGAGAGCCAGGGGGAGTTAATAGTTTTGATTCTTTTTGTTCTAATAGGGGCTTGGGAGTTAAGGACAGTTAAAAATGTAGAATTGAAGTAGTCAACGGCTTCATCTAGTGGTAGTGTTTTTAGGAGGTTCCATTTGGATAGTTTAAGAGAGTTAGGGTTAAATTTAGATAGGTTACGAGTATGAATGTAGTGGTGAGAGTGTGGGGAGAAGGGAGTAGCACGAATGGCGAAAGCAGGGAAATGGTTTCCTAGTGGGTCAGGGGTAACGCCTGATTTTATAATTTTGTTTGGATGAGATACTAGGATCCAGTCAAGTATTGTGCCAGGGGGATTAGATTTGTTGGGTCGAGTGAAGGAATTAGTAAGTTGAGTGAACTTGAATAGGTTGATGGCTATAGTGGGATTGGCACTATTGATTTTTCCCCAATTAATATTTACATCACCCATAATGAAGGTTTCCAGGTTAATATTGGAGGAGGTCCAGGAGAGGATGTCTTCAAGAGTACTGGTATTGTTACCAGGGGGAATATAGAGGCAAATGATGCAGATGCTTTTATGGTTGTTTATTTTTAGTAAAGCAATCACAATTTCAGAGTTGTTAAAAGAGGGGATGGGGTTAGGGAAGGGAGTAATGGACAAGAGGTTGGAGTAAAGTAGAGCAACACCACCACCTCTTTTATTTGGCCAGTCTGACCGGAGACTATGAAATCCTGGAGGAAGAAACTGAGTCAGTAATATCAGGTTTTAGCCATGTTTCAGTGATAGCAGCAATGTCAGGAGAGTTATGACTGAGCCAGGCATGGAAGAGAGTTAATTTATTTTTTAGGCTTTGGGCGTTGATAGTAATGCATTTGAGGTTTTTGTTAGGGTGTTTGTTGTTAGTAGGAGAATAGAGGGAGAGAAATTAGGGCCTGGGTTGGGGTGAATGTCACCAGCTAGATAAAGGTAGGGGAGGTGGGGGGGGTGTTGTTTTTTGATTTGTAATTAGTTGGAGGAGGGCGGAAAGGCTTTGGTTTAAGTTTAGAGTTACTATTTATGGTAAGGAAATGTTTTACTTTTGATAGAAAGGTGGGGTGGGAGGGAAATAGGGAAGCAGAGATATTATGGTAGTGGGACGATAGGAGGTTTTGGGGAGGAGGAGGAGGAGGAGAGAGGGTATATGGAAATTGGTATAGTTGGTTATTTGGTATAGGTATAATAGAAGTAAGGTAGAGGATGAGAGAAGGAGTTTGGTTGGAAGGGTGGGCATGATGATTAGATTTGGTAGGAGGTGATAGAAAGAGAAAGGTGAAGAGATTCTGAAACCTTCCTGATGTATTTGCTTATAGCTGGAGGGATTTTGTGTTTGTGCAAAAATTACTTAATTTGGTACTAATTACTGACCACCTTTTTGGGGGCACCTCACATTTGGGGCAAGAAAAACTGAAGAAATTGGCGTTGGATGCATTATATATACCCCTGGCGCACTGACGTCAGGGAAGAAGCGACAGCAACCGACGCCGGACCAAGACTTTGGAATTCCGGCTGACTGCGGGACCGCCTGACGACAGGATAACCCAAGTGTGATGACTGCAGCAGGGTGAACACTCGAACATCTACATTTATGGTAGGTACAAAACTGTACTTTATGTACTCACCATAACATTCCATCTGAGTAGGTAAACTTCATTTGTCAGCAACCGTCCCTCCCTCCTGCCCCCCTCACTTGCGAATGTATTCATACTCAGGTCCATGGGTTTTACCCACCTATCTTGAGAATAATAATTTTCTAGCAGTTTCTGCTGTTGGGCAAACTTGATCTGAGGTCAGTCAGGGTTGGCAGGGGATTATGGGTAAGGGGAGGAGCTTGGAGCTCAGATCTAAAGATGTTGAAAACTGCCTGTTCGGATCTGATTCCCATAGGTTGCTGACAAATGAAGTTTACCTACTCAGATGGAACGTTATGGTGAGTACATAACTTCTTATTTAGTTTCTGGTGTTATTCTAAGGGGGTGCGGTATTTATCAGCATGAACAGACCATGCTGCTTTGCCAGGGATGGTCTGTAGTTCTCCCCTCTATGCTTTTGAATATTGGCTAAACATTGTCTTCTCCCATAGTGCCTTTTTCAGCAATGCCAAACAAAGTGCTTCCAGCATAACAAATCAAAACCAAGAAAATCTGAAGGTATTACTTCTCAATGCTAGGAGTCTAAAGAAAAAAAACTCCAATCCCTAGGACCTCTGTTTACTCTAGAGAATGCTGATGTCTATGTGGTCACTGAGTCATGGTTTAAAGCCATGGAGAGCACACCAGTGCAAGGGTTATAATGGCTTCCACACATTTAGTTCCATCTACTTCACAGGCAGGGACTAAAGGTGGAGGTGTCTCTGTTTACATCAAAAATAAATATACTTCAAGACTGGTCAAACAGGACAATGCACTTCAGCTGCTCCATGTTCAAATCGCCATAACTAAAATCCAATACCACTCCCTTGCAAGCTGTAGGTCCCCTTCTATGACCCAGGAAACCCATACCATGTATTTAAACTTATTAGAAACACTAACCATCCAACCCAACAACCATGTTCATGGGTGGATTTAATTACCCCACAATTAACTGGGAATCCTGTACGACACCAAACATACATGCACAGAGGTTCCTGGATTTTGTAAAGACAAACTCCCTGGACCAGATAGTCAATACACAAACCAGGGGTTCAACCATACTTTATCTGGTCCTCACTAATATGGGAGACTGCTGCATATCCCCTACTGCAATGCTTTCCCTGGTAAGGTCAGACCACAAAATGGTCTCCTTTGAAGTAAAAAATAAAAAGTGGACCCCCAGCTAATCCTGGAGTATTCAGGAACTATTCTAAGGCTAACCTCCTGCTATTAAGTGAAAACCTGGCAAAATTTCAAACCCCCATGAACCCTGAGAACACTTCTGCCATGCAGAACTATTCACAGAAACCCTGTACAAGCATGTTAATAGCTACATAGAGGCAGCTGTACCCACCGGGAAGAAGTACTGAAGTAACTCAAAAAACAAGCCACCTAGGTGGAATCACAAAATCAGTTGTCTCTATAACAGGAGGAAGAAAATCATGGCAAAAATTAGGAGGTGCAGCACCCAGCAGGATAAAAACACTCTCATCAAACTAAACAAACAACTCTGAGGACAAGTAGTCTGCCATACCCAGATTTGAGGTAAGTTTGGCCTCCCATTCTTTAGCTATGTCCACAGCCTCAAAGGTAGTACACAATTGTGTGCAGAGCTCACTGTAAATGGAGCCACCTATACTGAGCCAGAAGATATAGCAAACCTCCTGGCTGTTAAATTCAGCTCCAACTTTACTCCTCTCTCCCCTCAACCTTCCCTCAGGAAATATAATCAAATATAACTTCCCCTACAATCACTAGGGCACAGGTCCTTTCCTTAATGCTCTCTCTAAGACCAAGAACACTGCATCAGTGGACCCAGACAGTATCCCAGGATGCCTTCTAAGTAGCATGAAACATGACCTATCAGGGCATCTGGAGTTACTATTTAACTGTAGCCTCCAAACAGGCTTAGTGCCTCATGAATGGAGAAAAGAAACAGTCATCCCTCTGCACAAAGGTGGGTCATCTACAGACCCACAAGTATCACTGGTCTTGTATGTAAAGCCATGGAAAGAATTATCATGGAGATAATCAGCAGAGATATAATAAACCTCCAGACACTGGATCCAACCCAATTTGGTTTCTTCAAGGACAGATTATGCCTACTCAACCTGACGGACTTCTTTGAGAAGATCACCAAAGCAATGGATGAGGGCAATATCGTTCACACTGCCTACCTTGAACTGGCCGAGGCATTTGACAGAATACCCCACTTGGGCATTGTTGACAAACTCAAGAGGTTAGGTACAAACCTGTATGTCACCCAATGGATAGCCAACTGGCTCACAGACAGGACCCGGAAAGTTAAAATTGGGAGTCCACCTCTACAGAGAGTCCAGTCACAAGTGGAGTTCCTCTGGGATCAATACTTGGACCGCTCCTTTTTGGCATTTATTTCTCAGAAGCCAAGGCCAATTTCAGTGATCTCTGGCTGACTAAATTTGCAGATTATTGCAAATTAGGAGCTGAATCTCACACTGACAAAAATGTTCTGCAGGAGGGGCTGACAAAAACAACTGGTGCCAGAGCCATGGACTAAAACCAAACGACAAGAAATGCATAATATCCTTTGGGAAGTCTTCCATCCCTAGTAACTATCATATTGACAACACACCCCTTTGATTTGACCCAGTAGTCAGGGACACACACAAGTAGTAATCTAGCCTTTGATCATCACGTGTGTACAGTGGTGAGGAAATTATATGTTGTGCAACTTATAAACAAAGGTATAGCATCTGAGTCCAAGGAAGTCATTGTTCCACTATGTTTGGCATTCATCAGACTTATCCATTGAGTACAGTGCCCCCTTTGATATGTACCTAACCAGGCATATCCAACAACTGGAACGTCCACAGAAGTTCTTCACTAAAAGAATACAGGGCTTAAGTAATATGTCCTATGCAGACTGCCTGAAGGCCCTATCCCTGTAGTCGGTCTCCTACAGGCTTTTGAGGGGAGATCTATGTGTGGCATACAGGGCATTGTCAGGCCCCACTCTGATGGACCTCTAGCATATCCACAAAACAAACAGCACCAGAATTACCCATTCTCAAGACTTAAACCTTGCCTGTGATATAAGTATGACCTTCTGGAGAGAGAGGTTTGTTTCCCAGAGACTACCCCATCTGTGGAACAGGCTCCCCATCCATGTGAAGTCGAGTTCCTCCCTAACCCAATTGAAGTGCAACTTGGACATTTGGATGGGAAACTGGAAATTCATCCCTGGTTTGGCACCTGTGTCTCTAATGGACACAGGTAACCTGTAAAGGGTTCATCTCCCAGGCCCATGCTTACACCTATAAAGGGTAGCAAAACTTGTCAGAGGTACGGGATGCTTGGTTAGGCCTAAAAAGGCCCTTGTGGTCGTTAGCCTAGTAAACACCTATAAACCTATGTTAGGCTACAACTGTGTTCGTCAAATAATTGCTGCAGATGAGAAAGGCTATGAGCTGTTAATGAACTGCTTCCTGTAGTGCAGGATTTGATTCCCTCAGCAGTAATTATTCTGCTGTGTGACTCTAGACCAAGCCACTTCACCAGACAGTGGGTCCTGTTCTGCCTCTGAAAAAGGGATAGTTGCATCCAATAGGCTCTCCCAGGCTTGTTAGCACATGTATTACACGTTGTCTTTAAATTCCTGCAGCCCTCACTTAGCTTCTCATTAGTGCTTCAGTCTGCTATTTGACTTTGAATCCTAGCACATGCCTTGTAGTTTAATGGTTTGCAAAATGTACTTCTAATGTATGTGAGTTTCAAGGTAAAATAATTTTTGGTGCTGCTCCTGATAAGTCTTTTAGTATGAGAGTTTTTGTTTTGTTTAGCAAATGATTGATTTTTTTTATTTCCTGGAAAGTTAAAATACAAGTTTTAAATCTAAATCTCTATGATCACTGTAAAAGTAAAGAAGACAACAGACTGCACACTGACAGGTTAGAGCAGTGATTTATGGTAATAGGGGAGCAACAGACATGTAATGGGATAATAGATGGCTGGGAGAGTCACAATTCATTACCTGCCTAGAGCCCAATTTGACCATGAGTCTGCTTTGGGTTTACCTTTTGACGACCAAAGTAACCCTTCCTAAACACTTTTTTTAAAGCATGTACCATCTATCTTTATTCTGCTTGCAGAACTGTAACTTTTACTTGTATTGACATCCAAACTCAGTACTTCTAAAATATTGCCAAATCATATAATTAATTCTCTTATCTATAGTCAACTTTTAGCAAATAAGTTATATAATCTGCATAATTAAAAATATCACTTGTATGTGTACTGGACTTGGTGCTTCTTTTTTACTGTCTTAACAACCCCATTCATCAGTTAAACCAAATAAAAGCCCACTTACTGGACACCCTTGCTTTATTATGTTTTCTATATTTTTGTGGCTCAACCAGCACCTTAGCAGAATTCTTATACACAAACTTAAAAGTATTTGTAAACCTCTAATACATTTTTTAGAATGTTCGAAAACTGACTTTGATGTACCAAATCAAAACTTTTTGCTACATCTCTAGTTACCAGTTTTGCACTTGTATTCTGTTTCATGATTGAATTTGCTTTGTAAATGATTATCCTTCTTACACCCATTTCCACCATCCCACAGATAACTTTTCTTACTCTCACCCATAATGTGTGCATACAACTTTACTGTACTAATGAGGGCAGCCATGTTTCAAACACGGACATTAATGCCTTTATAGCTTGCCAGTATACCAAAACACTTGTTCCCATAGTAAATGTCTAGGGTGTTCTTAAAAATATCTAAGCTAGTACTTAAATATAATTTGGTAGTCTGTTCCAAGCATCAGCTACTCTGTCAGAGAACTAATTAGTACACTTCTCATTCCTATAGAATCTTCTACATTGGTTATCTGATGATTCTCTAGTACTTTTTGATAACTCCAAACATGCCCAGAGGTAGTTGTCCCTAAATGCCCTGTATACCTGAATAAGACCTCCTTTTAATTATCTGTAGGAGACACTGTACAAGTTCAGATATTTTAGTTTTTCATAACTTAGATTTTCACATCCATGGATGTCCTTGGTATATTTCAGCTGTACTATTTCCAGTTTATTCATGCTTGTTTTCCATATTGTTATTCCATACTCAAGTTTGGGTCTAATGTTACTAGCAGTGACTTCATTATGTTTGATTTGTTAGACTTTAATTAACGAAAGTAACTAAACAGGATACACCACGAGAACACGTTCTTCAAAAGAAAATTCCTTTATTCCAAGCAGTAAAACAAACAGGGATAAGCGCTTTTCGTTGCACGCTTCTTCTTCAGAATAAATAAACAGTGTCTATCCTTGTTCCTTTTATATCAACAATACTTCCAATTAAACTTAAAACCATTAAACAATTAAATAATTAACTATTCAGAAAGATTTTCAAAATTAACTGATTAAAGGAAACCATGCCTCTTTTATGCACTGAGCTTCTAACTCAAACACTCAAGGTGATATTTACATTTCATATATTATGGCAATATTTCCTCGAGAGAAAAAGTCAAATAGTATCTTCTAAAACATATTTATAATCAGTCAACATAAATGAAATTTTAGTAAAAATGTTCCCTAAAACAAAATAAAATGAAATAAAACATTATTGGGTCGTATTTCACTCTAACCAATTTGATTAATAGGTTGACGCGTGTGAATGTGCAATCTTATTCATGTAATAATAAATGAATTTCATCTTTCATATATCAGTTTCAAAATTATAAAATATGAGAGAAACATAACATGAAATGAATAAATAGTTAAATAAGTATAAATAAAGCAAAGTTATGATACATCTCTTGATACTATAATCTGACTTCATGTCCAGGATACTGTATTAAATTGAATGCAATTTTTATGCTTCATGTCCTATATCAGGATCTTTATAAAATCTGTAATATACCTATCTGTACCTGCTGTTGTGCCCGCTATTAAATTTCATTTTACCGTTATTAAAACATATCATATTAAATATTCAATATATATGTGAGTGGATACATTCAATATAAAAATCAAAACATAGAATTATATATATTCCCTTTATGAACGTGGACGTAATTTTGTTTTTAAAATTCATAAAATAGCTAAAACTAACCTGCAACTAAATTTAAATCTAAATCTGAAAATATTTAAAACATGAGTCCGATGTTAAAGTGCTTTGTGCGTCTATGGTGATCTTGTAACATATGAACCTATGTGTGAGGCATGTGATCCTCATAACAAATGGCTAATTATACTATTTTTATATAAGTTTCTATGAAAACGATGATAAATATAAAATATAAAATATAAAATATGAAATATAATATAACATGGAGTGTAAAAAATGAAAAATAGTAAAATGAAAACTATATACATCTATGTACTGGCCCAAAAATTTATTAATGTGTCACTGTACATATATCAAATGTCATGTATTTCCACTACTAATTCTAATAAGTTATTACTATTAATCAAAAATGTAGGATTGTATCTTATTATTCCCAGTACTAAACAAAATCCACATGAAAAATATGTATAAAAAATATGATGCTTAAATATGTCGATGTCTTAATAAAAAATAAATGAATAAATAAAGTGTTCAAACTCAAAAAACATGTATATATATGAATAAGATATTTCATTGATTGTTCAATCAATACAAAGGTAACCCCTAAATATAATATTCGAGTCTCATTCTAGAGTAGTGACCCAGGTTTATATCAAGTGAAGCTGTCAAGTTATATAGTCAAAGAGACTCATGGTCAAGAAAAAGAGAAGAAAGAGAAAGGTTAAAAACTCTCATACATAGAGTTCAAAAAATCCCCTCAGGTTTAAACAACCAGTTCCTATGGTTAGCCATGATGAATAATAGCGTGTGTGCTTGATGGATGCACTGATAATGTAGATCCATGATATAAACCAGCGACTTCTGTGGTATATAATTCATAATCGTGGATATATACATAACAAGTGTTGAAATATGCTGGAATAAAAAATAAGAATGGGAAATGAAAAATAAAAGTAAAAATAAGGATAAAAATGTATGCATATTAATATAAAAAATCAATAAACAACTAATTTAGTTATTCCAAGAAAGGTTTCACTGAGACATAATTATTTATACCCGGGTCTCTGTGCGCCCCAGATCTAAAAATCCATTCCATCTCTAACTTCTAAAAGCCTTATCGTATCAACTTCGCTAAGCTTTTATCGTTATCACCCATCCTAGGGCTAATGTCTATAGTTTGTAAAACCCTAAACTTGAAATGATGTGTCGGATTCGAAATTATATGTTTGGACAGTGCATTCAACTCATTATGTTTACGAATGTCATAGATGTGGTTATAGATGCGCTCTCTCAGCCTCCTCTTAGTGAGGCCAATGTAGAAGGCTTGGCAGAGAACGTAATTGGCCATGTAAACTAAGTTCTCAGTGTTACAATTTGTGTGTGTCCTTGGTGAAAAATCAAAATGTCCATGTGGGTGTCGATATTCTTGTGTGTCGGTGACATATTGACACATGCTGCAGTTCTTGCATGGGTAAGTCCCTGGTATACCAAATGTATCATCCTTTTCATGAGGATCTTCATATAAATTATGGGAGAAATTTGTTTTCAGGTTATCACAAGTCCGAAAAACAAAACTCGGTGTGTCACCTACTATTGCCCTAATGTCATCTGTGATAATGAGAATGTTCCAATGTCTATTTATAATCTTCTTAATTTCATTGATGTCATTTGTATATTTCAAAATAAAAGTGACCTTACTGTTCTGTTTATTATGAGTTGGTGTGTATTTATCTCTTGATCTCCATATCCCTATAGATTTCTCTCCACAATTATTATATGTATTTCTACAACTGGTCTCATAGGGTATAATTTGATGTCTTATCTCTTTAACTAACTTGCTGTTATATGCCCTGGCCATAAATAATCTTTCCATAGTATCTGCCTCTATTTGTGTTGTACCTGGATCCTTGCATATCCTAGTTATCCTCGAAAACTGTCCTCTCATTATTCCAGAAAACATGAATCTGGGATGCATACTGCTATACTCTAAAATAGTATTCCTCCAGCATGTCTTTCTGAATAACTTAAATGATAGTCTATCGTCTACATCATAAAATAAGGTTAAATCTAGGAAATTGATCTCACTATAGGAGTTTTCATATGTGAATTTCAAAAAAGTTGTTGTCTTCTCTAGGTAGTCCACAAAACACCTCAATTCTTCAATAGTCCCATCCCATGCCAATATCACGTTGTCTACAAATCTCCTGTACATGCGTATGTTATTCATCCATGCGCTATTAAATACATGTTTCTGCTCCCAGTAATATAATACTAAGTTAGCATAGGAGTTTGCGCATGGGGTGCCCATGGCGACACCCCATGTCTGTAAATAGTATTTGTTGTGAAACATGAATACGTTACAATGCAGCACTAACTCTATTGTTTAATTAGAATCTGTCTATTCCTTGAGAAATCACTCTGTGTAACCATTATCTCTCTCACTGCCTGCATTCCATATTCATTGGGAATGCACGTGAATAAATCTCGAACATCTAATGTTACTAAGAGCAGTTTCCCATTTCTCTTCTCTAAGAGATCAAAAGATTCTAAATCTTTCAACAAATGTTGAGTATCTCTAAGGATGGTGTGAATCTCATTCACAAGTGGCCTCAACATTTTTTCTATAAATATTGAGATATTATATGTGGCCTACTGTCTGCCTGACACTATGGGTCTCATAGGTAACGGTTCTACTCCTTTGTGTATCTTCGGCAAACCCTTTAAGACTGGTACAAGTGGTTCTTCAATATGTAAAAAGTCAAACATTTCTCTACTAACTTGTCGACACATCAAGATATCATATAATTCTTCTCTTACATTCTTAATTATTCTCATGACCCCTTAGTGTCAATTCCTCATATGTGACATTCTGATGTAGAGTGGTTTCTATTGTCTTTATATATTCTATCCTATCTAAAAGCACCACTCCTCCCCCTTTGTCGGCATTAGTTATTAAGATGTCATTGTTGTGTTTTAAATTCATCAAAGAATCATATTCAGCTTTTTTTAAATTAAAAAATCTATTTTTAACATGTTTGTTAGCATATAAGTTGTAAATGTCTTTTTCAGTAAGTTGTAAATGTCTTTCTCGCAAGTTTTTATAAAACATTCTACATTAGGTGGCAAAGCCGGTGAAAAAGTGCTTCTGCGTTTAAAGCCAGTATCAACAGTTTTCACCTGATTCACTTGATTTTTAAAAAACACTTGTAAAGCTACTTTTCTAGCAAATAATCTTAAGTCGGTCAAAGTTTCTGACAATCTGCTATATTGTGAGGGCACAAAATTCAGTCCTCTATTCAAGAGTGAAAGATCAGATACAGACAGGTTATATTTAGAATGATTAAATACCAATAGAGTCAGTTCCAATTCCTTTTCTGTTGCTTTTCGTACCTGTCTGTTGAGAACTTCCGTGTCCTCGGACTCCTCCTCTCCCTCTTCCCTGGTTGTTGGGTTTATCCTGATGGGAAAAGGGGCATCCGTGTTCTTAACAGGTGCCGCAGTATTTTTTCTGATAGTCCCTATTCTGATGGAATCATCTGTCGGCCGTAATGCTAGTTGATTGGGTGGCGGTGTTAGTTCGTCAGTATTCACAGTCAAGACATCTCTTCTATCGTTGGTCAGTTCACCTGTATTGTTCATGTTTGTAGTTGTCGGCGCCAAAACTGAATTACTTGCTTCTCCCGTATCCGTTTTCCTTTGTTGCGAGCGGTAGTTGCGTTCATTCTGTGTTCCATGATTATCTGTTGTTCTCGGCCAAACAAATATGTTCCCCACTCTAAAATCATGAACATCTCTGGTCAGTTTCTTTTGTTTTATACCTCTCAACTTCTCGCCATATAGTTTAATTTGCATTGAGGTATCATTAAGCTTCCTAGTAAATTTGTCGGAATTGAACCTTTCAGTAATCGCTTGATAAGCCACATCAATATCTTTTTGAATGGCAGTCTCTATTGGTTCAAAATATTCTAAGAGCAACTGTATATATTTATTGCTCAACTCAAGGTTCAGATCTTGCCATTTTTTCAAGAGGTCTGGATACTGTTGTCCGTAGGTAGGCATGCACAGGACGCGCATGCCTCTCGGGACTACTTTGAAATTAAGGCATGCTTGTAAGTGTTTTCTCTGCCACGACAGTCTTTGAATCTTATATAAATTATTTTCCAGATCTCTTAATAATGAATAAAAATCACTCATTATTTTCCGATTCATTCCTCACAAAAATATTGTCAGTTGTCTCTGGAAAGTCTAAATTCAACAACGGATTACCTTTGGTTGGTAAAAATGCATCGATGCCCAATGGACCCAATCTATGAGTCGGGTTATAATCCAGTTCAATGGTAGTGTTCTCCATAGCGTGGATGTAGCAGCAACAAAAATTGCAATGTAGAAAAAAACCAAATTGCCGCAATACCTCCTAAAGTATCCTGTAGCAAGATCCAGCACCAAATTAACGAAAGTAACTAAACAGGATACACCACGAGAACACGTTCTTCAAAAGAAAATTCCTTTATTCCAAGCAGTAAAACAAACAGGGATAAAGCCTGGCCGCGTTAGCACGCTTCTTCAGATCAATAAAACAGTGTCTATCCTTGTTCCTTTTATATCAACAATACTTCCAATTAAACTTAAAACCATTAAACAATTAAATAATTAACTATTCAGAAAGATTTTCAAAATTAACTGATTAAAGGAAACCATGCCTCTTTTATGCACTGAGCTTCTAACTCAAACACTCAAGGTGATATTTACATTTCATATATTATGGCAATATTTCCTCGATAGAAAATAGTCAAATAGTATCTTCTAAGAAACATATTTATAATCAGTCAACATAAATGAAATTTTAGTAAAAATGTTCCCTAAAACAAAATAAAATGAAATAAAACATTATTGGGTCGTATTTCACTCTAACCAATTTGATTAATAGGTTGACGCGTGTGAATGTGCAATCTTATTCATGTAATAATAAATGAATTTCATCTTCCATATATCAGTTTCAAGATTATAAAATATGAGAGAAACATAACATGAAATGAATAAATAGTTAAATAAGTATAAATAAAGCAAAGTATGACTAACATCTTGATACTTAATCTCTGACTTCATGTCCAGGATACTGTATTAAATCGAATGCAATTTTTATGCTTCATGTCCTATATCAGGATCTTTATAAAATCTGTAATATACCTATCTGTACCTGCTGTTGTGCCCGCTATTAAATTTCATTTTACCGTTATTAAAACATATCATATTAAATATTCAATATATATGTGAGTGATACATTCACAATATAAAATTCAAAACATAGAATTCTATATTCCCTTTTATGAACGTGACGTCTATTGTATTTAAATTCACTAAAATAGCTAAAACTAACCTGCAACTAAATTTAATTCTAAATCTGAAATAGTTAAAAAATGAGTCCGATGTTAAAGTGCTTTGTGCGTCTATGGTGATCTTGTAACATATGAACCTGTGTGTGAGGCATGTAATCCTCATAACAAATGGCTAGTTGTAATATTTTTATATAAGTTTCTATGAAAACGATAATTGATATAAAATATAAGATATAAAATATAAAATATAATATACGAGAAATGATAAAATAAAAATTATATACATATATGTACTGACCCAAAAATTCATTAATATGTCACTGTACATATATCAAATGTCATGTATTTCCACTGCTAATTCTAATAAGTTATTACTATTAATCAATAATGTATGGTTTTGTCTTATTGTTCCCAGTACTAAACAAGATCCACATGAAAAATATGTATAAAAGAAGTATAATGCATAAATATATCGATGTCTTAATAAAAAATAAATGAATGAATAAGATGTTCAAACACGCAAAAAAAATATATATATATATATATGAATATGATATTTCATTGATTGTTCAATCCATACAAAAGGAACCTCTAAACATAATATTCGAGTCTCATTCTAGAATAGTGACCCAGGTTTATATCAAGTGAAGCTGTCAAATTATACAGTCAAAGAGACTCATGGTCAAGAAAAAGAGAAGAAAGAGAAAGGTTAAAAACTCTCATATATAGAGTTCAAAAAATCCCCTCAGGTTTAAACAACCAGTTTCTATAGTTTAGCCATGATGAATAATGGCGTATGTGCTTGATGGATGCACAGATATGTAGATCCATGATATAAACCAGCGACTTCTGTGGTGTATAGTTCATAATCGTGAATATATTTATAACAAGTTATAAGTTAGACTTTGTAAATCTTTTTATACAACCTATAGTTCTATAACTATCATTAGTCAACTGGTTGATATGATTAGAAAAACTTATAGCTGAATCTACCCATATACCCAGGTCCTTAAATGAGTCTACAGTTTCAATCACTGTGTGCTGTATTATTCACCTTTCAGTTTGTCTCCCAAATCTCATATGCTTAGTTTTTGATGTATTTATCAACATATTATTCTCCTGTGCCCAAATGGTCAATTTAGTCAAATTATTTTGTAGACATGCCTTATCTGCAACACTTGTAATCAGTTTACCCAATTTCGGGTCGTCAGCACATGGACTGTAGAACACCTCAGATAAAAAAGTAAGGTCTGAAAGATACACTCTAAATAAGTAAGCGTCTAGGACAGAGCCCTGTGGGACATCTTGACTGTAACCAAGGATTTCACCTGTCCAGTTGGTCTGTGATACTTGCCGTGTCCTATTTGTAAGCCATGCAACTATCCATGTTATTCACAGTACATCAATACCTAGTTGTACTAATTTATTGATCAGTGTTTTTTGTATGACCCTGTCAAATGCTGAAGTTAAATCTATATAAATCATATCACAGCACAATTTTTCATTCATAGCTGTTATTATATTGGTATAGAACATCATGTTACAGGTGGTAATGGATCTGTTTTCAACATATACATGCTGATATATGGTCTCAAGTCCCAGCCTATCCAGTTCTGACAATAACTTATCCAGTATTACCTTCTCCATTATTTTTCCAGAGCATGAAAGTAGACTTAAGGGTCTATATGATTCTGGATTTGTCCTACTCCCCTTTCCCTTAAAGACAGGTTTAATAAGTGCATGTCTCCAATCTTGAGGAATCTCCCCATATTTATATGACTTAGTGGATAATAAATATAATGGTAGTGTAAGTTCTTGCTGAAGTGTTCTAAGGTCATTGTTACTTATTCCGTCTCCTCCCTGCGCTTTGTTTGGATCCAGTTTGCACAGTTCTTCTTCAAAATAATCTAATTTGATTACAGTATCTGGAGTTACGTGGATGTCACTAGGACAACAACCCCTTTTGTGGAGCCAAACTGTTTTGCATAAGATTTTGTAAATATATCTATAATCTGTTGTGTCTGAGAATAAATTGTAGAATCTGCACACAGTATATTAATTTGTGTATCTTTACTCCTTCCACATCTTATGTATCTATAAAAAGGTTTCCTGCTGTGTTCAATATCTTTATATAAATCTTCAATTTTTTTCTTGATCTTGTCTAACACTATGCTTAATCTGTTTGTCTGGCTTGTTTATGTCAGTTTTCAAAGTTGTAGTTCAACCTCTCTTCCATTTCTTATATTTTTTGTCTCTCACCTTAATCAGCTATCTTGTTAATATGGAAATATACCCCCCTGATGTTGCGTGCCTAGATCCTAACGTTAAATATTTTTTTGACTTTTTGCCTCATTTTCTTTTTCAAAACTTTCCACATTCCATCTGTATTTTGGCAAAGTGTTTTATTCTTCCTTCATTCATAAATACCTTATTCCTTCACAAATTCACTTCTCACATGTTCCAGTACGTAACATTCATTTAAGACCATTTTCTTTTCCGTATCACATAATAACTTATAAAAGTCATAACCATTCACAGCTCTACCTGATGCAGAGCATTTCTTCAGCATTTTGAATTAATTTAATTTCTCAGACATTTTTTCTCTCTGACAGCTACCTGAGATTCACCTTACTTAATACCTTCCATCCCTTTTTCCTAATACATTTTCTTTAATGCTGTACTCCTCTTGTTCTCATTATTTGGTTCTGTGTAGAATACACCCTTCCATCTTCTCCCATTACTGTAAGCAGATAGCCTTTCTTCAACTGTTGCTCAAAAAGGAGGAATTTGTTCCTTTTCCCTTTAATTGCAGATCTCGATGTCCACTTTTCTGCCTTTGTTTTTATTCTTTGTCCATCTCATTTTGGGCCTTTATAGCATACTTTTGTAGTATGTGATTATACTGTCCTATTAACTTACTTTCATTTGTTCTTAGTTATCAGGTACTCTTTATTTCAACATAAATTTCTTCTTAACCCTAGTGCAGAGGGTTAAAGCCATTACTGCTCCTCAGCTGATTTGTGTTCAATTAGCATCACTGGTGCTGGAGAGGCCAGGCAGGGGAGCAAGGGTTTGAAGAGCTGCCAGCTTGCCCATCTTCCGGGGTATCCTAGTCTCTGCAGCAGCAGTATTAAGAGCCTTTTGAGCTTTGTGCTGCAAGTGGTTTACCACTTGATTTGGAGGTTGTACATACTTGGAAGCTTGCATGCACCTCTTGAAGGCAGCCACTGTGGGGTGTAGGGGGTTTAGGGCACACTCCCTGATTCAGTGTGATGCTATGTCGGCATCCTCATTAGCTCCAGATGTTTTCAGGTTGAGCCTGGGGTGGCTAAGCAGGTCCAGTAAACTTCTTGAAGAAGGAGATGAGCTGGTGCAGCTGATGGTCAGTTGTGGTGGGGTGATGTTGATAAAATCCTTAAACATTTCATAAAAATGTAACCACCAATTTGTCCAGCTGTCATATCACACACACACAGTTGGCCCACTTTTCAGGAAATGCCTATCTTTAATTACTCTTACATGTTTTTTTTCCCTGTATGGTTAATCCACTCTACCAAATGGTCAGAAAAGGTTCATCCTGTCCATCTCATCTGACTGATGGCTTTTTGGTCTGCTTGTCTGATCAGAGGCAGCAAATCTAGTGCTCCAGCTTTGAGATCCTTTAACTTTTTCCTCCCACAATGCACCTGTGCCACTAGTAACTTCAGATCTCATTTGCTGACTTTGCAATCAGATGTAGGTATTGTCTAGGAAAGCTAAGTGCCCCACCAAAGTATGTTTAAAATTTTTGAATTTTTTTCTTAATATAGTTATATTTTGGCTCTTGGTTTATTTTTTAGCTTACCTTTAACTTTTTATTTATATCCCTAGATTTTATCATTTAAGCATCTGGACTTCAGACTGTCCCTTTATCTGTTTCTGTTTAAAAAAATATGGAAGAGATAAGAGAAATTATGAGAGAGAGATTCTGAAGACATATTGTGGTTAGTGTTTACAGGTTATTCTTCATAATGGGCAAAGAGTGGAGCTTAAAAAAATGCTCCAGATATCCACATAAAATTCCATCCCCTCCACCCTGACACAAACTAGTTAGTTGGCTGAGGGAGGACACATCTTGGCAGATTGCACTATTTCTAAGACTTTTAGTCGGTGTGCTTTCTGTCCAAAGAACCAAGATAATCTTGTAGGGTTTTACGGCCTCCTGATCTTGAGGCAGACAAACCTAGAAGGGAAAAAGGAAAAGGTAAAGACAAAGCCAAGTACACATGAAGGACAGGGAACTAAGAAGAAGAAAGACTGATGAAGCAACAGCTTCATCGGATCCAAAAATGTCTAGAGAGGAGTCAGCCTTATTGCACCCTGATCAAATCTTCTACTTCAGTGCTATTTCAGAGCCAGTAGTGATCCTAGACAGGTCACCTAAGTGATCAGCAGAAAAACATCTGTGAGGAAACTCTCCTGGTTCCCTTCTTGGTTTCAATCTACATCATCATTATGCTCCTTCAGGTGTTTCTCTCACACTTCAGACTTAGATTGGAATCACATAAGGGCTTTCTTGAAGACCCAGATTGAGATGGGTCCTCTTGTTCTGCTCATTCTTGAGGAACAAATCTGTCTAGCAATTCCTCTCCCTTATTTGTTCCTTTGACTTCTCTGGTTTGGTACTGGTAACCCTGGAATCGATGAGTTGCCCAACGTGGGTTCCCTTGGGGCCTACTGGTTCTTCGACTTTGGCTCTGGAGATTTTGAATCTGATTCTGACGGTGAAACCTTTGAGGTATAGTCCCAATTAACCTAACCATTCGTGAAGGACTGTCCAACTATTCCCCTGTGGAGACCGTTGGTGGTCATGCATCCTTCTCTCCTGCATGGATGGCCACCACACAGGATTCTTGGGAAAGAAGGATAACATCCAGAGGCTATACAGTTCCTTTTTCCCTTCATCCACCTCTAGCAAGTCAATTTCTTCTAAGTATTTCACCCATCAACAAAAGTGGATAAAAGAGAAATTATTTTTCTTCTAGGAAAAAGATCCATCCAAGAGGTACCGCCAGATCAGAGAGGGTTAGGATACTGTTTCTTCTTTTTGATTCCAAAAAAGAACAGGGACGTCAGGACATTTTTTGACCTAAGCTGCCTAAACACATGCAAGAAGAACTCACTTTAGGAATGGTCACAGTGCAAGCAATTCTTGCCTGTTTTCAGTGAAATGATTGGATGTGCCCTGTAGATCTTAAGGATGCTTATCTTACGTATATAACCAAAGCCGTATGGAGATACACTTCTGAATGGGTGCCAGTCACTTTAAGCTCAGAGTCCTGCCTTTTGGTCTCACCACAGTTCCCCATGTGTTAACTCAGTGTACGGCTGTGCTTGGAGCCCGACTCGAGGATTTGCTGATGTTGTTCGTGTTTCACTGTTGCAGTCATCACACTTGGGTTATCTGCCTGCAGGTAGCCCTCAGTCTGCCCGAATACCAGAGTTAGTATTTCTGTGTCAGTTGCTGTTGCTCCAGGACTGACTTCAGGTCGTCAGGGGTATAAAAACAGGCAGCCGACGCCACTACATCAGTCTTTTTTGCCGAGGAGCCTGAAGCAGAAGCAGTTCGCACAAGTGCTGATCGGCCACTACCTGAGTTTTCGTTTCCGAATTGAATCATCCTGAAGTCTTCTAAAGCTAAGTACCCCATTTGGGATCCTTTTTGTTTTGCTCTAACCGATGTCAGAAAAAGTTAACAATTGTCTCACCTGTGGAAAGCAAATACTACACCGAGATTTCCATTCTTACTGCGTCACCTGTTTAGGCCCAGACCAAGATGTACCTCGCTGTCAGATGTTCTTTGTGTTTCACTGTTGCAGTCATCACATTTGAGTTGTGTGCCTGCAGGTAGCCCTCAGCCGGCCTGAATACCAGAGTTGTCGGATGATATCTCTTCTTCCATGACGTCAGGTCATCGGGGTATAAAACATGCAGCCGACGCCATTACATCAGTCTTTCTTGACATGTGGTGCCCGAAGCAGAAGCAGTTCGCAAGTGCCGGTCGGCTGACTCCTGAAATTTTCGTTTTCGAGTTTCATAGGTTCATACTAGGCTGTCTGCCCTAGGGCATTTATAAGCCTAGCCAGAGTGTGTTTGGCTTTCACCACCCATTTTAAATTAATTTTGCTATGCCCTTTTTCGAGGTTAGTATACTGTGCCTCTGTCTAACAGTGACACAGAAGTGATACCCGGGGTAAACCTACGATCTCCCATCCACTCATCAAGATTCCTCTTGAAGAGAGTCAATGAGGGACTCTGCCTAACCTGGACTGGGATTTTATTCCAGAGTGAAGGGAGCCTCTGGGTTATGAATCTGTCCCTCCAGAATGTCCTATTTATTTCAGTGCTGAGGTTCAAGTCTCTCGAGCGCGTAGCTCGATGGGATGGTGCAGCATGTCCATTAATTCCGGGTTGGACATGGCTTTATACATCAGGCACAGATCGCCTCTGAGCAGGCGGTATGCCACTGAGTAGAGCTTGAGTTTCTTTAACCGGGCAGCATATGGCATCTGTTTGAGCCCTTTGATCCTCTTGGTGAGGTACTTTTGGGGTCTTTCCAGTTGCTGCAGGTGTCTGGTAAGGTACATCCCAAAAGGGGCATTGTACTCAATTATGGGCCTGATGAGGGATGAGTAGAGGCACGATGACCTCCCCTGATCTAAATGTGAATCCCTTCAAGATTAGGTGGGCTATATAAAATGTTTTTCTAACCACTTTGGCCACGTGGTTGTCAAATGAGAGATTGCTATCAACTTGGGTCCCCAGGTCCCTAATGACTTCTTCTGTACTTAATGGATTACCACCTATGTGGTAATTTGTGGGCACTTTGTTTTTGCCAAAGTGGATGACTATACACTTTTTGGCGTTTAGCTTGAGGCCATGGCTCTGGCACCAGTTGTCTGTTTCTATGAGGCCCTTTTGGAGGATGCTTGTGTCGGCTGGAGAGTCGATTATGGCGCCCAGTTTGCAGTCATCTGTGAACTTGGTCAGCCACAGTCCTTCCGTGTTGGCTTGTACCTCCGAGAAATATATACCGAACGAGAGGTCCCAGGACTGAGCCTTGTGGGACGCCACTTGTAACTGGTTTGGAGTCTGACATGGCTCCAGCAATTCTAACCATGTGGGTTCTGTCCTTGAGCCAGTTTGCAACCCATCTAGTGACATAGGGGTTTATATTTAAGCTGGTGAGCTTATCTATATTGCCCGAGTGGGGTATTGTATCGAAGGCTTTTGCGAGGTCCAGGTAGGCTGTGTGGACCACCTTCCCCTCGTCAATGGCCTTGGTGACTGTTTCAAAGAAATCGACCAGGTTTAAGAGGCAGGATCTGCCCTTAACAAAGCCAAACTGGGTAGGATCCAGTGTCTGTAGGTCCCCAATATCTTTATTTATGAGGTCCGTAATGATCCTTTCCATAGCTTTGCAGACCAAGCTAGTCAGGCTTATGGGGCGATAGTTTCCAGGATCCGTTGAGGCACCATTTTTGTGGAGAGGGACCACTGTTGCTGTACGCCACTCTTTGGGTACATATCCTGTAGTAAGGCTGAGATTGAACAGTAGTTTTATGTTTGGGTTTAGCTCTTCTTGGAGTTCATGTAGGACGCAGCCATGGACACCGTCTGGTCCCATTGATGCTGTGTTTTTTGCTTTGGAGAGGGCGGCTCTTATCTGAGCATCTGAGATGTCAGGGGGGCAGCACTCTGCTGGGATAGATATTTGCTCTTTTGGTGGGTGGGGGGGAGTTTGCGCTGAACCTATCAGCTAGGATGTTGGCAATGTCTGTGGGTTCGATGTATTTTTTGTCATTTTGGACTAATTCTGAGCATATCTGGGAATTCCCACCCAGGTTCCTAACATAACTAAAGAAAGCCTTGTGATTATCCTTAGTGTCCTGTGCAATTTTTCTCTCGAAGCTGGCCTTAGACGATTTTATGAGTGCCCGTAGTTTTTTGCTAATACTGATCAGAGATGCCTTCCCTTTTTGGGATTTTGCTCTGTCATGTAGTAGCTTCCTCCTTCTATTGTATAGTTTGTTTATGGCTGGGGTCCACCAGACAGGACATCTGCCTTTGGAGGATTGGGTCTTGGTTTTATTTGGGATTGCATGATCCATGCATTCCTGAAGGTGTTCATAGAATGCGTTTGTAAAGGATTCTGTGGTCTGGGCCGTATTTTCCACAGGCTTTGAAGGATTCCACCTCAGTTTTGAGGAGTGTGAAATTTGCTTTAGAGAAGTTTTTCACTGTGGTTTTCTGGGCAGGGGGTGGGGTCGGGATGTGAATATCCAGTGAGATTAGTTTATGGTCTGATCTTACCAGTGAGGGATAAACTAGAGAGTCCCCATGTTGGTGATGATCAGGTCCAGTATGTTTTCCCCTCTTGTGGGAGTGGTAACAAGTTGTTCCATATCATTTGAGTTTATAAATTCTAGGAACCTTTGGGCTAGGGTGTTGGTGCTAGAGTAATGCTCCCAATCTATGTTTGGGTAGTTGAAGTCGCTCATTATAATGGTGTTTGAAGAGACCTTCATATTTTCCAGTGTTCTCAGGAAGGCCGAGTGGGGTTCCTGGGTTTGGGAGGGTGGTCTGTAGCAGGCTATAAACTGGAAGGCAGTTTTACTCACTGTTAGCTGCACATGGATAGTCTCTGATGCTTCGTGCTGTGCCACCAACCTGGAGGTGTGGGTATCTTTGACCAATATTGATACTCCCCCTCCTTTTGTGGTTCTGTCCAAGTTTTGGGGCCGAAAAGCATGGTATGAGGTATAACCTGGTAGTGCTGGGGTGCTCTCGGGAGCCTTGAACCAGGTTTTTGTTACTGCACATATATCTATGTTCTCCATGCTAAGGAGAGTTTCGAGTGCGTGCATCTTGAGGTTTAAACTTCTGGCGTTGAGTAGCATTACTCTTAGTTTCTTATCCCTTGTGATACCTATGTTGGTGGGTTTGTCTTTTGAGCCTTGCCTAAAAAAGGCACTATGGGGGAAGCAAGAGCCTTTGCCAATATCCGAAAGCCCAGGGGCGACAGGTGCAAGCCGTCCCTAGCGAAGCATCGTGGCTTGTCGAGCATGTCATCCCAGGCTGACAGGCATTGGATCCCCTTTGAATGACACCAATACTTAAGCCAATTGTTGAAATTGATCATCTTGTCTTCATATTGTGGCATCATTCTTGGTGAGGGTAAGATGCTACTCAAGGTCAGGGTCATACCGGCCTGGGCTACATGCTAAGAGAGCTCCTCTATGTCTCTTTTCATGTAGTCCAGGGAGGTACATCTCAGGTCATTCACACCAGCACGGACAATGACCGAGTCATATTTGTACTTGCCTTGGAGTGCCCTGACTGCTTGTGTTATGTGGCGGATCCTAGCGCCCGACAGGTAGCTCACCATGACCTTCTCCTTGTTCAGCCTGATGAGCGGGACATCAGTGTGCCTGACGATAGTCACCTATTACAAGTGTATCAAGTGTGGTGTTTAGCCTTAAGGGCTGTGACTGTTCGGCACACTGGCTTTGTGAGCTATATGTTGCACGTGTTTTGTTTTGGGGTAGTGGTTGCTTGGGTGTCTGCTTTGGAGGTCTCTGCTGCTTAGGCAGATTTTTATTTAGAGCCTCCGAGCATGTTTTTGTGTGTTTATGTGTTTGGTTTGCTGTCGTGGTAGGTCTGTGTGAGACTGGAATCGTAGTGAGTGTGGTTTCCTTCTCCTCCTGACTGGTTATGCCAGTACTGAGTTGAGAGAGCTTAGCCTCCAGTTTGGCTATATGGTTGCATCTCTCACATGTGCTGGAATTTGTGGGAGGAGGAGAGGGTTGTCTGTGTACATGAGGCAGTTGTAACATTGCCTCAAGATTCTCAGATTCACCAGCTGTACCGGAGAGGAGATTGACAACTGACCTTTGGATATGCTAGAATAGTATTGGGAATTCCTTTATAATTGAAAAAAAGGGCCAATGGAGAACAAGGTACTCAAGGGGAGTTTGTGAGGGTGTAATGCTTTTAATTTTTTAGTGCTGACTTATAGAATTGCTTTAGTGAGCAAGTGCCAGGTAACTTAAATGCAATGCGTTACAGGTAACTTAAATGCAAAAACGACAAACAGTAACTTTATTTCAAGTGAAACAAGGAAATAAGTACAGTAAGCAATGCAGATATCACTAGGGATCCACAGAAGCACTGAAAAGCTGCGTTTTAGGTGGAATTAGCGTTTCGGGAAAATAACAAGCAAACAAATAACAAGCATGCAAACAAAGCTAGATTCAGCAGGCCTGGATCTAGTCTATGCTACAGCAAACAAGGTGTACCAATTTCAGTAAGAAACAGTTAAAATATGCAGGCACTATAAGCTTTTAACCAGAAATTCCCAGCTCAGAAGGGCAGGGTCCAGCCTCTCCTCCCACAAGAGTGCAGCCCACGAACCTTCTTAATGTAAAATAACTGGCCTGAAGCCCAAGTGCTTAAACCAGAACTAATATACTTTTAGAATAACAGACACTGAGCCTTCAATCAGCAGTTCCCAACTTAGAAGGATGTAAGCTACCTGTCCTGCCACCACAATGCAGGCCACAAACCTTCCTAATGTAAAACAACTGGTCTGAAGCCCAATTGCTTAATCCAAAAGACTTAGAATCATAGCTACACTTTAATCAAGTTACTACCAAGCAGTAATAAATACAATTGAATACTTTAAAGAATGCCTGGATTAGTGCTCAAGTTATACAAACAAAGCTAGATTCAGACCTGAAGTCTTCAACAAAAGTTAAGTACCCTGTTGGAGATCCTTTTTCTTGCTCTAGCTCTAACTCATGTCAGTAAAAGTTAATTGTCTTACCTGTGGAAAGCAAATATCTCCTAGAGATTTTCCTTCTTACTGCATCCCCTGCTTAGGCCCAGACCACGACGCCCCCCGTTGTTGGTTTTGTGCCTTATTCAACGCCCGAACTATCCGTTGGACTATTTTTGCTAATTATTTTTGTACTTGTTCTGTGTACTCCGAAATGGCTTCGTCAAGCCATCCGACTACCGATCTTCCGAAAAAAACGTAAGGATAAAAACAGACACAGACTGCATAGGTCCAAAACTGCCGCCAACGCTTCCGTTAAGCTAGTCGCCAGTCCACCGGTACTCAGTGAGGTGCTTTTGCAGCCCCTGATACCCGCTACTTCTGATTCGCAGGCCTCTACTGAGATCCATTCAGAGTCCGGTATGCCGCAAGATACTTCGACTATGAAACCTGCGGATGTCTCCACCTTGGATGGGTCCGGAGCCGCTGTGCAGGCACCGGCTTCTGAGGGCGTATTCAGGCCTACAGACATTCATATTAAACAGATGCCATCATTTTCATCCATGCCTAAAACTTACACCATGCCTAAGAAAACAGACGACCAAACCGCAGGTCCAGGCCCATATGCCTAAAAAACAAATGCTTAGAATGGCTGAAGACCTCATTACCTTGATTAGGGGAAGCCAGCCTTTCCCCTCTAAGAGACCTAGAACTGAGTTTCTGATTCTTTTGATCAGGAATCTGATTTTTCTGCTCCTCCTGATTACCAGGATTTGCCCTTATCTGCATATGAGGATTCTGATGCAGTGGATTCCATTCCCTCTGTTTCCCCTCCAGAAGATTTTTTTTTCGGTGAAACCTTGCACACACTTAGGGAGCATTTCTGCTGGGAAAGTCAGGATTACTTTGACTCCAAAAAGAGGCTTAGAGAATTATTACTCGTACCTCAACACACGCCTTTAGCTATTCCTCCAGTTCTGGACATTGTAGATGATGCTTTCTTGGAATCTAGCCTTTCCCCAGACACTTCATCTCCAGCTCCCAGAAAACTAGAAAGGTATTCGAGTACCTGACTCTCACAAGTCAATAATTCTTCTGCGGATCCAGAGACCAATTCCCAAGGACCAAAAGGCATTAAGGCTACTGCTGTCAAAAATCCTACCTCTTCTGATAGAGATTCTAGAGCCTTATACATATAAGGTAAGAAGGTATACACTTCTGCTGTTTTGGCCATCAGGGCTTTAAATTGCGTTTCATATGTTAAAGTATTAGCAGCATGTTATGGGGCTGCTTAAACAGAAAATGATGATGATTCCTGACTGTACTGAGCTCAAAGAATTACAGGATTTAATGCATTCTGCAGAACAAGTTGGTAAACATACTTTGCAATGTGGTTTTGATGCTTTAGAAGCATCTTGCAGGGCTGCTGTCACTGGGTCTGTACTTAGAAGACATGCTCGGCTTAAGGAACAAAACTTGCCAGATCATGTGAAAGCTAAATTACAGGATGCTCCCATAAACCAAGACCACCTTTTTGGCAACAAAGCAGAAGTCCTCCGAAGGATGGAGGAAAAAGCTAAATCTATGCAAACTATTAAAGATTTCCTACAAGTGCAGCCTCCCAGATTCAGTAGGCATTGGCCTTCTAAGAACTGGTCCTTTCCAGTCCCTTCTAGGCCTTTTCATTCCAAACTCAGGAACAGCAGACCATCTAGGCTACAGTCTCAGACTTCACACAAACCTAAGCAGTGGGGGGGCTCCCATTCCAAAGCAGAGAGTAGTAAGCCACCCCCCCTATGGAAAAATGGCACAATGACTTAACCTTGACCCTTACAAGCCCTGCTCAACTACCTGCTCATTTAGGAGGAAAGCTCGCCCTGTATGCAAAAAACTTGGAACTCATTACCCAGGACAATTGGGTTTTGAACATAGTTTCCCAGGGATACAGATTCCACTTCCACACCCTACCAATGCCAGATGGTTGGCCAGACCTATCCCCAAATCAATGAGCGGAGGCCCAACAGCAGGTTCTCTACTCAATATCAGGGATATTCAGCCTGTCCCAGCAGAACAAAGGGGACAAGGCTTTTATTCAAGACTTTTTCTGGTACCTAGAAAAGACAACTCCTGGCTTCCTATCCTGGACCTCTCTATTCTCAACAACTTTCTGGTACTTCCAAAATTCCAAATGCTAACTCTGCAACATCTTCTTCCCATGCTAGCCAAGGATGCCTGGCTGGCAACCCTAGACTTAAAGGAAGCTTACCTGCACATCCCAGTAAGGGAATCTTGCAGGAAATACTTATGCTTCAGGGCAGGCTCCATGCACTATCAGTTCTCTGTACTTCCCTTTGACTTATCTACTGTGCCCACGGTATTCACAAAGTGCCTAGCTCCAGATATTGCATTTTGCAGGCAGAGAAATATTCAGATTTACCCATATTTGGACAATTGTCTGATGCAGGCAGAAAGCCAGGACTTGCTATTACAACACCTGGCATTTGTAAAGAAACTTCTAACCTCACTGGGGTACACCATCAACGAAAAGAATTCTCACCTAGTACCCTGCCGACAGATTGTATTCCTGGGAGCAAGCTTGAACACAACTTCCCTGATGGCATTCCTTACTCCAGAGAAACAAGTTTACTTGACAACCTACTTCAAAGTATTGGTCACAAAACCCCAGCTATCTGCAAGGAAAATATTGCAAGCCCTGGGGTTCATGGCTTCTTGCGTTTTACTAATTCCATATGCAAGACTGCATATAAGGAAGCTCCAATGGTATCTTAAAAAGCCTTTGGTGTCAACATTATCAGGACCTGGAAACAATTTCTATCATTCTTTGTATCAAGACAGAGCTCCTTTGGTGGGCAGAAGCCTGCTACCACAACAAGGGACTCCCTTTCACTCTACCCCCTGCCACCCAAACCCTAACAGACGCATCAGACTATGCATGGGGAGCTCACATGGCAGGGCTGTGCATTCAGGGCAAATGCAACCCGAGTCACATGCACCTGCATATCAATCAAAAAGAAATGTTAGCTCTACAGAATGTTCCGACAGCCTTCAAAGACCGTATTCTTCCAGGACAACTATTGGTAAAGACAAACACCACCACAGTTATGTGGTACATAAACAAGTAGGGAGGAACCTACTCGTACCCTCTCTGCAGACTAGCCATGGCTCTGTGCAACACAGCCTTGAGCTACCAAGTACACCTACACCTGCAAGCTCAAGTCCTGCCTGGCATACTAAATTCACTGGCAGACGACTTAAGCAGAAATCTCATGGACCCACACGAATGGCAACTAGAAGCCAAAATATTCAAACTCTTGAGGAACAAATGGGGGACTGCAGAGATAGACCTGTTTGCCTCCCCTCAGAACTACCAGTTGAACAAATTTTGCACATGAACTCCCCACAGCCAAGCTTGGAAAGCGTATGCCCTGTCCTTTACCTGGGAAAGCCTCTCAGTATATGGCTTTCCCTCTCTGCCTCTCCTCTCGAAGGTTCTACTAAAGATCAAACAGGACAAGCCAAGGACAATACTGATTGCACCGGACTGGCCACATCAGCACTGGTACCCCCTCTTGCGCAGTATTGGCACTGCTACAACCATGGCACCTGCCTCAGAACCCTTCCCTACTGTCCCAGCAGGCCAGCCAGATTCTGCACCCTCGGCTTCAAACCCTGAACCTTGCAGCCTGGCTAATTCCTTGAGCTCTCCCTTAGCATCCCTCAGCAGGTACCGGATGTCATTCTGGAGGCAAGGAGGTCTAGTACTAGAAAATCCTATGCTGAAAAGTGGAAAATATACTGTTCCTGGAGCCTGGCTCAGGGGATGGGCATAACGGCGCCTAGCTTACCTCAGATTCTACCGTACGTAACAGAAATGTTCCACCATTCTGGAGGCAAGGAGGCCTAGTACTAGAAAATCCTATGCTGAAAAGTGGAAAATATATTGTTCCTGGAGCCTGGCTCAGGGGATGGGCACAACGGTGCCCAGCTTACCTCAGATTCTACAGTACTTAATAGAAATGCTCTACCGGGACCCATCCTTCTCGTCAATTAAAATTCATGCCTCTGCCATTTCAGCACATTATAATACAGAGCCACCCCTTTTCTCTCACCCCTTGCTAAAGCAATTCCTTAGAGGGGCCAAAAATTTAAGACCCCCCCAGGAGAGCTCCCACTCCAGCCTGGGACCTTAACTTTGTATTGAAAAAGCTCAAACCCCCCCCCCCCTTTTGAGCCAGCTGCAACAGCAGAGTTGAAATTCCTTTCTTGGAAAACAGCCTTCCTTCTAGCCATCACCTCACCAAGAAGAGTGTCTGAATTACAGGCCCTCATGGCTGTGGAACCCTTCATTATCTTCCATGTGGACAGGGTTTCCCTCAGGACTCATTCTTACTTTATGCCCAAGGTGGTGTCTAGTGTGGCCCTAAATCAGTCCATTCATTTGCCTACTTTTTCCCTAATCCACAAAACAAAGGGGAACGAATACTGCACTCTCTGGACGTGCACAGAAAACTTAGATTTTATTTGGACAGGACTAAGCCTCTCAGAAAATCTGAACAGCTGCTAGTTGGCTTTGCTGCAGAGGCAGAGGGGAAGGCCATTTCAAAGCAAACCATTTCCAAATGGATAGCCCATTGCATTCATTTCTGCTACAGGCACCATGGAAAACCTACCCCACAGGGGATAAGGTCATATTCCACCAGAGCTGCATTTACCTCTGCGTCTTTTCAGAGGAGTCCCTACCAAGGGACATCCTAGAAGCTGCTACCTGGAGCTCTATACATATCTTCACCAAGCATTACCACATGCCTATCTTTTCTAAATCCAGACCCGGATTTGCCTATGCAGTCTTGCAGGAATTAATAGCTGGCCCCAATGCTCTTTAACTGCCTTCTACCTTCTTTAGCTTTGGGAATCAACCCAAATGTGATGACTGCAACAGTGAAACATGAAGAACATAGTAAAGTTGTGTACACTTACCATAAATGTAGATGTTCGAGTGTATTCACTGTTGCAGTCCTGGTTACCCTCCCTCCAGCCCCGACTTCTCTTGGCTCTACCTTTCCTTTTTGTTTGGTGTATTTGCAATTTGATGGGGGTTTACCATACCATATAATTGCTTCCTATTGTGTGGGGTACCTGACATTTGGGGCAAGAAAAACTGATGTAATTGCATCGGCTGCATGAGTTGCCAGTTCAGCAGTACTCAGTGAGGTGCTTTCGCAGCCCCTGTTGCCCGCTTCAGTAGATTCGCAGGCCGTCACTGAGACCTGTTCAGAGTCCGGTATGCTGCGACACTCTTCGACTACGGAACCTGCGGATGTCTCTACGTTGGATGTGTCCGGAGCCGCTGAGCAGACACTGGCTTCTGAGGAAGTTTTTCACACTGCCGATATTCAACACAGGCAACTTATTTTGCGTCTTCAGTTCTGTCTAAAACTACCGAGTTTCTAAGGCCAAGAGTACAAGCTAGGCCTAAAAAAGACCCAAATTCAAGCACCTGCCTTCTTGCCACAATGGCAAATGCTTATTATGGCAGAAGACCTGATTATGTAGATTAGAGGAAGCCAGCCTTCCCCTGCTAGGAGAAAAAAGAGACCTCTCCGCAGGAGCTTTAACAGACCGTGTCCGACGGCTGAGGTATCTGATTATGAAGACATGCCTTTATCTGCTTATGAGGATTCAGATGCAGAGGAAATCCATACCCTCTGCTTCTCCTCCAGAGGATTTTTCTTTTGGTGAAACCTTGCATACTTTTAAGAGAGCATTTCCACTGGGAATACCAAGACTATTCTCAGTTCAAAAAGAGACTCAGAGAATTTCTAGGTTTGCCACAACATAGACCTTTAGCAATACCCCCAGATGTTCTTCATGTTTCACTGTTGCAGTCATCACACTTGGGTTATCTGCCTGCAGGTAGCCCTCAGTTGGCCCGAATACCAGAGTCTTGGGATTTCTGCATCAGATGCTGTCGGCTCTTCCATGATGTCAGTGGTATAAAACATGCAGCTGATGCCATTACATCAGCTTTTCTTGTTGTGGGCGAGCCTGAAGCAGAAGCAATTCGCAAGTGCCGGTCGGCCGCTACCTGAAATTTTCGTTTAAGTTTCAGATCTTAAGTCTTCTAAAGCTAAGTACACCGTTGGGGATCCTTTTTTCTTGCTCTAACCGTTGCCAGAAAAAGTCAACAATTGTCTTGCCTGTTGAAAACAAATACCTCACAGAGATTTTTTTGGGTTTTGAACATAGTTTCCCAAGGATACAGATTCCACTTCCACACCCTACCAATAACAAATGGTTGGCCAGACCTACCCCCAAATCATTGGGCAGAGGCCCAACAGCAGGATGTCCTTCAAGGATGCATCTGCAGTCATAACATATGGGGTTGTCCTGCCTCAGGCAGCCCTGCGGTCGGCCGGATTCCAAAGTCTGGGTCTGGCCTCGGCTGATGTCGCACTTTCCCCGACGTCAGAGCTTCTGGGGTATAAAGGCATCAGCCAACGCCATTTTCCTCAGTCTTTCTTGCCGCGCGGTGCCCGAATCAGAAGCTGTTTGCAAGTGCCGGTGGGTCAGATCCAGAGATTTCAGCTACCGAAGACTTCTAAAAAAGCTAAGTACCCCGTTGGGGACTCTTTCTTGCCTCAGCCGATGTCAGACAAAGTAAATAATTGTTTAACTTGTGGGAAACAAATACCTCATAAGGATTTCCACTCTTACTGCCTTCCTTGCTTAGGCCCAGACCACGATGTATCAGCTTGTTTAGCCTGTGCCTCCTTCAACCGACGGACTCTTAGACGTCGGTCGGAGTTTGCAGAAGAGTTTTTTGGATCCGCTTTTGCATATAAAATGCCATCGGAGACTCCGACTGCACATTTAGCCAAAAAACGCAGGGAAAAGGACCAACACTCGTGGCCCGCGGTTTCGGCTGAGACCACGGTTAGGCCTACCGCGAGTGTCTCGGTTTTGGCTGAAACAGAGTCCTCGGTTCTTCTGCCGAAATCATACCTCTGGCAACAGAGGCCAGAGAGGCCCCGGCTGAGTCGGCTACAGAAATCCCTACCGAAGAAGCAAGCGCACAAGAATTGTCCGACACCATCCCATTGGACATTTCTACTCCTGCACGTGGGGCAGCTAGGCCCCCTGCTTCCATGTCTATTAAGGCCTTCTCCAGGGCTAAAGCAGCTAAAATTTCAAAGGCTTTACCTGCAAAATCTTCCTCTCAGAGACCTTCCTCAAGTTCTCAGATTCTCAGCCTTGCTGAGGACCTTATCTCTCTGATTAGGGGTTCCCAACCTCACCCAGACAGGGCCTCTCAACCACCTCCTGACAAAAGGCCTAGGACTGAACCCCCTGAGCCTCTCTCCTCTGATTACTCCTCGGATGGATCTGATTTATCAGACCATCAGGAAGGGCCATACTCACCTTACGAGGATTCAGATGCAGAAGACTCTATTCCTTCTGCCTCCCCTCCAGAAGAATTTTCCTTTGGGGAGACTTTACATTCAATGAGGGAACACTTTCAATGGCAGGGTCAGGATTTCTCTGATTCTAGAAAAAGACTAAGGACCTTTTTACACTTGCCACAGCATAGGCCTTTAGCCATACCACCTGTGCTAACAGTAGTTGATGATGCATATAATGATGTCAGTTCTGCCCCTGATTCTCTTCCCCCGGCCCCTGCCATACCTGACAGATATTACAGGGTCCCGGATTCTCACTTTCATTTGTATAAAGCCCATGCTGCAGACCCAGAAACTATTTCTCAGGGCCCAAAAGGTGTTGCAGCTGCCACTGCCAAGAACCCCCTACCCTCTGAAAGGAGTCAAGAGCATTAGAGAGATGGGGAAAAAGGTTTATACATCTGCTACTCTTTCTGCCAGGGCTTTAAACTGTCAATTCCATATGATACAGTACCAGGAATATTTGTTATATCAGCTGAATAAAAAGCTTTCTTCTCCTGAACCTTTAGACCGTAAGTCCCTTCAGGATTTGGTACACAACTCTCAGCAGGTCAGTAATCATTTCTTAAAATGTGGCTATGATGCACTGGAGGCTCCATTTAGATCAGCTATGACTGGAGCAGTAATTCGAAGGCATGCCTGGCTAAAAGAGCAATCATTGCCAGACCATGTCAAGGCTGAACTCCTAGATGCTCCAATGGAGAAACAAAGTTTATTTGGCTCCCCTGCACAGGAGATTCTAAAGAAAGTGGAAGAAAAAGCAAAATCTGTGCAAACAGTAAAGGATTTTCTGCAGGTCCAACCTCCGAGGTTCAGCAGAAACTGGCCTTCAAAGAATTGGTCCTTTCCAGACACCTCCAGAACACAGAGGGGCAGGAATAGACGTCCAAGAGGCAGAGGTCAATCAAAGGGTGCCTACAGAGGTCGTCAGTGGCAACCTGCCAACCAGAGGAGTACTGCCACAGCTACAACTACAACCACTTCCACAGGACAGACACAATGACTTGGCTCTGATTCCGCCTACCAGGGAACAAGTGGAAGCACCCTTGGGCGGAAAGTTGGCTTTATTCTCAAAAAACTGGCATTGCATTACAAAAGACAAATGGACATTGCAAACAATAGACAAAGGATACAGGTTTCACTTCCACACTTTACCAAAAAAGAGCGGAATGCCAAACCTTCCACCAAACCAGAAGCCAGAGGCTCTAAGGCAAATCAACACTTTACTTCAGATGAAAGCAATAGAAAGGGTACCACCTATGGAACAAGGCCAAGGATTTTACTCCAGACTATTCCTTGTACCAAGAAAAGAAACCCAATGAAGGCCTATTCTCGACTTGTCCGCACTAAACACATATCTCATTGTGCCAAAATTCAAAATGCTGACCTTACAGCAACTTCTTCCCATGTTGGGCAAGGAGTCTTGGCTGGTGACTCTAGATCTCAAGGAGGCATACCTGCACGTCCCTATACGACCAGATTGCAGAAGACACCTCAGATTTCTTGCAGGATCAGAGCATTATCAATTCTCAGCATTGCCCTTTGGCTTATCTACTGCACCCAGAGTATTCACGAAATGCCTGGCATCAGTAATTGCACATTGCAGGCTTCAGGTAATTCAAATCTACCCATACCTGGACGACTGCCTAATACAAGCGGACAACAAGACAAAACTAATAAAGGATTTGGCCTATGTCATACACCTGTTACAGGCCTTGGGATACACAATCAACATCCAGAAGTCAAGACTAGTGCCATCCCAAAGGATAACATTTTTGGGTGCGGATCTGGACACAATAACTCAGATGGCTTTTCTCACAGAAGAAAAACAAGAGCAACTACCAGTCTACTTCATGGCTTTGACAAGACAAACTCAGCTTACTGCAAGGAAAGTCCTGCAGGCCCTGGGTTACATGGCATCCTGCATAATCTTGATCCCGCATGCCAGGCTGCATATGAGGAAATTACAATGGTACCTAAGGAATGTATGGTCTCAACACAGACACAGTCTAGAAACCATGATACCAATCATTCCATGCCTGAAAAAGGAATTCCTGTTGTGGGCTCAGGCCTTCCAGACCAACAGAGGGTTGCCTTTCAACAAACCACAACCAAGGAGACCATCACCACGGACACCTCAGACCTAGGATGGGGTGCACACATGGAAGACAAGTGTATCCAAGGCCTATGGTCTCAAGACCAGCTGAATTTGCACATAAACCTAAAGGAGATGCTGGCAGTGAAGCATGCAATCGAGGCATTCAAATCATTCCTCCAGCAAGGACATCTGCTGATAAGGACAGACAATACCACAGTCATGTGGTACATAAACAAACAGGGAGGCACGCATTCCTACACTCTATGTCGGATGGCAATGGATCTGTGGAACCTAGGCCTGAATCTCAACATCCAACTGCAGGCCATATTCGTACCAGGAAAAGAGAATTCACTAGCAGACAGCTTAAGCAGAACTACTACGGATGCTCACAAATGGATGCTGCATCCACACATCTTCAAAATCATAACAAAGAAATGGGGAATGCCAGAGATAGACTTGTTCGCCTCCCCACTCAACCACCAACTGAACAAATTCTGCTCAAGAGTATACCACCCACAAGCATGGAGGGTGGACTCCCTCTCTTTCAGCTGGAAGGCCCTAACAGTGTATGCTTTTCCACCTCTCCCATTGATGTACAAAGTTCTACTGAAGATCAGGGAGGAACAGCCACAGGTAATTCTGATAGCTCCAGACTGGCCAAGGCAGCATTGGTATCCGCTACTGAGAAGCATGTCTCGGACGAACCCATGGCCTCTACCCTTATGGCCTTTACTTCTAAAGCAGAACAACTACAAGATCCTGCATCCAAACTTGAAAACACTGCAGCTAACTGCCTGGAAAATTGCTTAAAACAAAACCAAACTGTTTTATCTCAGAGAGTCAAGGACATTATCCTGGAGGCTCGCAGACCCTCCACAAGAAAAACATACTCAGCAAAATGGAAGAGATTCCTCATTTGGAGTGCATCAAAGGGTACAAATGTCACACTGGCAAACCTAGCACACATCCTAGAATACTTAGCAGAACTGTTCCACAATGGCCTGTCCTATTCTTCCATTAAGATTCATGCTTTAGCAATTTCAGCAGAGTACAACATAGATCCTCCTATCTTCTCTCACCCTCTCCTCAGACAATTTTTAAGAGGGATCAAAAATGTAAAATCTCCAAGGAAACAACCTCTGCCTACATGGGATCTCAACTTTGTGCTGGAAAAATTAACAGTACCCCCTTTTGAACCAGCAGCATCAGCAGACTTACAGTTCTTATCTTGGAAAACTGCTTTCCTTCTAGCAATCACTTCAGCAAGAAGAGTATCCGAGTTACAGGCACTAATGGTAGTGCAGCCTTTCCTTATTTTTCACCAGGATAGAGTGTCTCTGAGAACCAATCCTACTTTTATGCCAAAGGTGGTATCCAGGGTATCCTTGAACCAAGCTATTCATTTGCCTATGTTCTTCCCTAACCCACAGAACAGGGGGGAAAAACTGTTGCACACCCTGGATGTGCACAGACAACTACGCTACTATCTGGACAGAACTAAAACCAGCAGAAAAACTGACCAACTTTTTGTAGCATATGCAACTGGAGTGCAAGGAAAAGCAATATCCAAACAGACAATTTCAAAATGGATAGGAAATTGCATTCGATTTTGCTACTCTTTTCATGGAAAGACAACTCCTGAAAATATCAGGCCTCACTCCACAAGAGCCACGGCCACCACTACAGCTTTCCTACGAGGGGTGGCTACCAAGGGCATTTTAGAAGCTCCTACTTGGAGCTCCGTGCATACATTTGCCAAGCATTACAATCTACCTTTATACTCCAGATCCCGAGCAGGTTTTGCAACTGCAGTTTTACAGGGGATCTTAATTACACCATCATTATCTTAGTACCTCCTCCCCCAGTTTGGCTATGGTATTCTACCCATATGTTATGACTGCAGATGCATCCTTGAAGGACATAGTACAGGTTTGTACCTACCATAAATGTAGATGTCCGATAGGTATGCATCTGCAGTCAGGATTACCCACCCTCCTTCCCCTCTGTGGTATTCCTAGGGTGCTTACCCCTCTTTCAGCTAGCTGGCAGAATCTATTATGGTGTATTTGTTTGTATGTATATATGTATATATATTTTGTTTTGCTACTGTTTGGAATTTTCAACATTTATCCAAATTTAGCCTTCCTAGAGGGCACCTGGCATCTGGGGCAAGAAACACTGAGGAAAATGGCGTCTGCTGATGCCTTTATACCCCAGAAGCTCTGACGTCGGGGAAAGTGCGACATCAGCTGAGGCCAGACCCAGACTTTGGAATCCGGCCGACCGCAGGGCTGCCTGAGGCAGGACAACCCCGTATGTTATGACTGCAGATGCATACCTATCGGACATCTACATTTATGGTAGGTACAAAACTGTACTTTCTCTCTCTCCTCAATATCAGGGCTATTCAGCTTGTCCCAGCAGAACAAAGGGGACAAGGCTTTTATTCAAGACTTTTCCTGGTACCCAGAAAATAGGGCACTTGGCGCCCAATCCTAGATCTCTCCATTCTAAATACCTTCCTGGTGGTACCAAAATTCAAAATGCTCACCCTTCAGCAGCTGCTTCCTATGCTGGCCAAAGAGGCCTGGTTAGCCACCCTACACCTAAAAGAAGCCTATCTGTACATCCCTATCAGAGACTCATGCAGGAAATACCTATGCTTCAGGGCAGGATCTATGCATTATCAGTTCTCTGCACTTCCCTTTGGCTTATCCACAGTTCCCGGAGTATTCACAAAATGCCTGGCTCTAGCCATTGCCTACTGCAGACAGAGAAAATTCAAATCTACCCGTACTTGGACGACTGCCTGATTCAGGCAGACAGTCGGGAAATGCTGTTGCAGCACCTGACATTTGTAAAGAACCTTCTAACCTCCCTGGGGTATGCTGTCAATGAAAAGAAATCAAAGCTAGTCCCCAGTCAAAAGATTGTATTCCTTGGAGCAAGCTTAGACACAGCATCCCAGATGGCATTCTTTACTCCAGAAAAACAAGCCTATCTGACAGGCTACTTCACTCAAATGGCCACTAGAACCCAGATATCTGCAAGGAAAATCCTGCAGGCCCTAGTATTCATGGCCTCTTGCATTTTGCTAATTTCATATGCAAGACTGCATATGAGGAAACTTCAGTGGTACTTAAGTCTTTGATGCCAACATTTTCAGGACCTGGAAGCTGTCTTTCCTATCATACCTTGTCTAAGGACAGAGTTTCTTTGGTGGGCAGCAGCATGCAACCACAGCAAAGGATTTCCCTTTACTCAACCCCACGCCACCCAGACCCTAACCTCAGACTCATCAGACTATGCCTGGGGGGTGCACCTGGACGACAAGTGCATTCAGGGCCACTGGAGCCCAAGTCAAATTCATCTGTACATTAACCAAAAAGAGATGCTAGCTGTCCAGCACCCTCTGACAACTTTCAGATCCCTACTCTCACCTGGACCCCTGCTAATAAAAACAGACAACACTACAGTTATGTGGTAGATCAACAAGCAGGGGGAAACCCACTCTTACCCACTCTGCAGGCTAGCCATGGCCCTGTGGAACACGGCCCTGGACATGCAGGTCCATCTGCAAGCTCAATTCCTGCCAGGGCAAACAAAACTCATTGGAAGACGACTTAAACAAAAATCTCCTAGACCCACACGAGTGGCAGTTAGAGCCCAGCACCTTCAGCCTTATGACTCAGAAATGGGGGACCCCAGAAGGTGGACCTCTTTGCCTCCCTCTTCAATCACCAGTTCAGCAAATTCTGCACCAGCGCACCTCACAGCAGGGCCTGGAAAGTGGATGCCCTATCCTTCCAGTGGGTAAACCTCTCGATCTATCCATTTCCCCCTCTGCCCCTTCTCTCAAGAATATTGCTTAAGATAAGACAGAACAGACCAAGAACAATCCTGATTGCCCCAGACTGGCCATGCCAGCACTGGTACCCATTACTGCGCAGCCTGTCACCGGTGCCACCCTGGCACCTACCCCAGAGCCCGACCCTCCTCACTCAAGAGGGGGGACAGATCTTGCATCCGCAACTGCAAACCCTGAATCTTGCTGCCTGGCTTATTCCTTGAATTCTCCCCCACTGACCAACCTAAGCAAGCAGGTGCTGGATGTCATTCTGGAAGCCAGAAGACCCAGTACAAGGAAATCCTATGCGGATAAGTGGAAAATGTATTGCTCCTGGATTCAATTTAAAGGAGAGGACACAGCACTGCCCTCCCTACCTCTAATCCTGGATTACCTAACAAGTCTAATCCATAGAGGTCTATCCTTCTCCTCTATTAAGATCCATGCCTCTGCCATCTCGGCTCATTACAACACTGAGCCACCTCTCTTCTCTCACCCTCTCATCAAACAGTTCCTGAGAGGGGCAGACAACTTAAGGCCACCAAGGAGAGCACCCACCCCTGCTTGGGACCTTAACTTTGTACTGGAAAAGCTCACGCTTACCCCACTTATGAGCCTGCAGCATTAGCAGAGTTAAAATTCCTCTCTTAGAAAACAGCTTTGCTTCTGGCCATCACTTCTGCTAGAAGAGTGTCTGAGCTACAAGCACTCATGGCTGTGGAGCCCTTCATTATTTTTCATGCTGACAGGGTCTCCCTCATGACTAATCCTTCCTTTATGCCTAAAGTAGTGTCAATTGCAGCTCTCAATCTATCCATTTGCCTACATTCTTTCATAGTCCTCAAAATAAAGGGGAAAGGATCCTGCACCTTGGACGTGCACAGACCGCTCAGATTCTAACTTGATGGGACTAAGCCCTTCAGGAAATCTGACCAGTTACTACTCAGTTTTGCACCAGGGGCAGAGGGCAAGGCCATTTTAAAACAGACAGTTTCCAAATGGATAGCACACTGTATCCATTTCTGCTACAAACACCATGGGAAACCTACCCCTCAGGGGGTCAGAACACATTCCACTAGGGTAACTTCTACCTCTACAGCATTCCTCAGGGGAGTCCCTACTAGGGACATTCTGGAAGCTGCTACCTGAAGTTCTGTACACATATTCACCAAGCATTACCACCTGCCTTATTTTTCAAATCCAGGGCGGGTTTTGCAACAGCATTCCTGCAGGGCATACTAGCCAGCCCAAACTCTTCTTGACTGCCTGCACCGTTTCTTCAGCTTTGGGAATCAACCCAAGTGTGATGACTGCAACAGTGAAACATAAAGAATATAGTACAGTTGAAGAAAGAGAAAACCTGGAACTCACCACGAACAGGCTTAATAAAATATAAAATCAGCTTTATTAGGTAAGCGCTTTCGCGTATCAACAGATACGCTTCCTCAGACCATAGGTTAAAACATTACTGTTAGTTTCTTTTATACAAAACAACATCATCATCAAGAGCATCATAAGCAATAAATTAATTAAGTAATAATAAATCAATTAACCAATAAAAATTTGTGACTTTGGATTCCTTCAAGTGGCAATGCCATGAAACCATTCATTTCTAAACGAACAAATGGATAGGTGTATTTTTTAATAAATACATATACTAGACAAGTAAATATAAACGTAGAATAAATATGCAATATAAAATTCTTTAAAACTTAAAACTGTTATGCACTTGATGTTCAACCTTTTTATGCATATATATATATATACTCCTAAGTTAATATACAATGCTGTGTCTGTGATATAAGACTTCTCAGAATTAAAACCTAGGATCTGGCACCTAATTCTAGTTGTATATAAATATTAAATGAACAAGGTACACATAGATGTAAATCATCATATATAAGAATGTGTAAATTACTAAAATATCAATCAGTGCAGGAATAAAAAATGTAAAATGTTCTAACTAGACAAAAGCAAGTATGTAATATATGATATAGATATGATGTAAAATATTATTTAATTGACTATTTCTGTCATGATATTTGGAAGGGGGACTTAACTAGACAAAAGCAAATGTGCAATACATTATATGAAATGTGAGATATTATTTAACTAACTATTTCTGTCATAATGCTTAGTAGGAGACTAAGTATGTTTTAAATCATCTCCGTGATTTAAGGTGAGATCTAAGTGTTATATAAGTATTCAGGCCCGGTGGAACATGTGCCTTGAGTTTGAATATCCAATATAATTATTTTTGTTCAAGTAATAGCATATAGTCTCCTCCTCTTGAATTTTGTTTAACAATTTGCAGTACTTTAAACACGAAAGAATGACCAGGACAGAGTTTGGTATGCATGGCTAAAGCATTTAATTCATTTCCACGCTTAATCTCGTATAGGTGATTATATATCCTATTTTTTAATTTTCTCTTGGTCATCCCAATATAAAAACTGGAACATGATGTACAGGTTGCTAGATAGATTAGGCCTGTAGTATCACATGAAGCATAAAGCTTCGGAGTTAAGAAAAAGCCATCAATTATAGGATGTTTAAAAACTTGATTCTTAGAGATATATTTACAATAATTACAGTGATGGCAAGGAAATGTGCCTATTTTATCAGAAAATCTATCAATATTAATATTGGCTACTCCTGAGTTGGCACATAAAAGCCGTTTCAAATTTTTATTATTCCTAAAAGTAAATAAAGGAAACTTTCCTACTATTTTTAAAGTCTGCTCATCAATTGTCAGGACATGCCAATTGTTAATGATAATTTTCTTAATATTGTGAATATCATTAGAATTTGTAGTTAGAAACCTGACTTTTTCTGCTCTATTATTGTTATTACTATAGTCACCTACAATGGGTGTACTATAAGTTGGCTTATATACTTTAACATTTTAGTAGTATTCATATCTTCTAATATTTGTATTCTAATTTGTCTCACAGTTGCTTTATTGTAACCTCTTTCTAAAAATATATCTTCCATTTTGTTTGCTTCTGTCACTAGATCAGTGTCATTTTTACAAAGTTTAGATAATCTGTTAAACTGACTTTTGACAATGCCATTGAAAATATGTCGTGGATGCATGCTGTCGAATCGTAATATTGTATTTTTCCAACATGATTTTATGTGTAACTTTGATATAAGTTTGCCTTTTTCAATGAACAAAGTTACATCAAGAAAATCCACTGATTCATATGATGTTTCTGTAGTAAACTTCAGAAAACTGGTGGTGGTTGCTAACTGATGCATAAATTCATTGAATTAGTCTGCAGTTCCATCCCAAACCACTAGGATGTCATCAACGAATCGTTTGTAGGCTATCACCTTAGTGAAGGACTGATGTGTGAATACAAATTCTTGTTCCCATTTATAAACAACCAAATTGGCGTATGTATTAGCGCATGGGGTCCCCATTGCTACCGCTGCTTTTTGTATATATAAACATTCGCCATAAGAGAATACATTGTTACTAAGAACAATGTCTAGCAATTGACATATTAAAATCTGTTTATTACAATCAAATGATGGGTGTATGGAAATCAATTCCCTTATTGCTTCTATTCCTTGGTCATTCGGGATGCTAGTAAATAAGCTTTGTACATCCATGGTAATTAATAGATGTTGACCCTTCACTAAGGGTATGTCTAAAGAATCTAAGTAATCAAGCAGTTGATATGTGTACTTCAGAATACTATGAATATTGTTAACTACTGGTCTCAATGTGTCTTCCAAAAAGACTGAAATGTTTTCAGTCACCCATCTTTCCCCAGAGACTATTGGTCGCATAGGGGGTGGGGACAAACCTTTGTGCATTTTCGGAAGCCCTTTAATGATGGGTATTTGTGGATGTTCTATTGAGAAAAAATCATATAGTTCCTTTGAGATCTGATGACACATTAGCATATCATAAAGTGCATCATTAATAGTGTGTTCAATTTTTGTTAACTTAGCTTTGTTAATTATGCCATACGTTTCTGTATCATTTAGCATCTCGGTCATGTACTTGACAGAGTCATGGCTGTCTAACAACACAAGCCCCCCTCCCTTATCTGCTGGTCTGATACATAGGGAGGAATCATTAATAAACTTAGTTAATGATAGCTTTTCTTGCTTAGATAAGTTAAAATACATACATTTTCTCTTGCTACTGTAAAAACAGTGATAAAGATCTCTTTCGCACATCTTAATAAAACAGTCTATATGCCCAGGAAAGGCGGAGTAAAAATACTTTTGCGCTTATGCCTTGAAGTTTCTAAAGTAGAGCTGGCAGTTCCATTTACTTTATTATTAAAAAATAACTTGAGAGTAATAGTTCTCCCAAATAAGCGTAGGTCTACCAATAGTTGCGATAAATCACTCCCTTGAGAGGGAATGAATGATAAACCTTTATTCAACAGTGCAATGTCATTTTCATCAAGTACAAACCTTGACAAGTTGAAAAAGATATTTTCTATGGCCTCTGTCGCCTTCTCTGATTGTCTATGCTCTCTCCTGAGTATTTTCGTTTCCTCCTTCCCCAACTGTGAGAACGATCGCGTGGAAAGGTGTTTCTCTTTATGGGGAAAGGTAAAAAAGAAGAAGAAGCAACTAATCTATCAGGAGCATTATATTTAGGTTTTGCTCCAAGATTCTTGTGTATGTCCACTAAATGGTTTGCCTCCTGGTTGGGGAGAGGCGTAGATGTTGCTGATATGGGTACAGAGGTAGCAGGTAACTCCGGTGGCGTAATAAAAGCCTCTTCCGTAGGTTCTTCATGTCGTCGATGCAGAGGGACTGAAGTAAGTGGAGAACCAATGGGAACGCCTGAAACCACTGTGTTATCTAGAGGCGGCAAGTTTGTATTTACATTGTCCGTACGCATATTGGGTTCAGTTCTTTTATTCCAAACGAAAACAGTCCCAGAACTGAAATCTGAAAAATCTCGCTGTAACTTTTTATGTTTTATTTGTTGCAATCTAGAGGCATATGCGCTGACTTGAGTATATATATTTTCTAACCTCTTATTGCAAAGGTCACTCTGAAAATTGTCCTTAAGCTCTTTATTGAGCTTGTTCACTTGTGCTAAAAGTTGATTTTCAATAGGAGTGAAGTAATCGATAAGTAGCTGCATGTACTGGAAGCTAGTATTCAAGTTTATTTCCTGCCATGTGAAGAACCTACGGAAGAGGCTTTTATTACGCCACCGGAGTTACCTGCTACCTCTGTATCCATATCAGCGACATCTACGCCTCTCCCCAACCAGGAGGCAAACCGTTTAGTGGACATACACAAGAATCTTGGAGCAAAACCTAAATATAATGCTCCTGATAGATTAGTTGCTTCTTCTTCTTCTTTTTTACCTTTCCCCATAAAGAGAAACACCTTTCCACGCGATCTTTCTCACAGTTGGGGAAGGAGGAAACGAAAATACTCAGGAGAGAGCATAGACAATCAGAGAAGGCGACAGAGGCCATAGAAAATATCTTTTTCAACTTGTCAAGGTTTGTACTTGATGAAAATGACATTGCACTGTTGAATAAAGGTTTATCATTCATTCCCTCTCAAGGGAGTGATTTATCGCAACTATTGGTAGACCTACGCTTGTTTGGGAGAACTATTAGTCTCAAGCTATTTTTTAATAGTAAAGTAAATGGAACTGCTAGCTCTACTTTAGAAACTTCAAGACATAAGCGCAAGAGTATTTTTACTCCGCCCTTTCCTGGGCATATAGACTGTTTTATTAAGATGTGCGAAAGAGATCTTTATCACTATTTTTATAGTAGCAAGAGAAAATGTATGTATTTTAACTTATCTAAGCAAGAAAAACTATCATTAACTAAGTTTATTAATGATTCCTCCCTATGTATCAGACCAGCAGATAAGGGAGGGGGGCTTGTGTTGTTAGACAGCCATGACTATGTTAAGTACATGACCGAGATGCTAAATGATACAGAAACGTATGGCATAATTAACAAAGCTAAGTTAACAAAAATTGAAAACACTATTAATGATGCACTTTATGATATGCTGATGTGTCGTCAGATCTCAAAGGAACTATATGATTTTTTCTCAATAGAACATCCACAAATACCCATCATTAAAGGGCTTCCGAAAATGCACAAAGGTTTGTCCCCACCCCCTATGCGACCAATAGTCTCTGGGGAAAGATGGGTGACTGAAAACATTTCAGTCTTTTTGGAAGACACATTGAGACCAGTAGTTAACAATATTCATAGTATTCTGAAGGACACATATCAACTGCTTGATTACTTAGATTCTTTAGACATACCCTTAGTGAAGGGTCAACATCTATTAATTACCATGGATGTACAAAGCTTATTTACTAGCATCCCGAATGACCAAGGAATAGAAGCAATAAGGGAATTGATTTCCATACACCCATCATTTGATTGTAATAAACAGATTTTAATATGTCAATTGCTAGACATTGTTCTTAGTAACAATGTATTCTCTTATGGCGAATGTTTATATATACAAAAAGCAGGGGTAGCAATGGGGACCCCTTGCGCTAATACATACGCCAATTTGGTTGTTTATAAATGGGAGCAAGAATTTGTATTCACACATCAGTCCTTCAATAAGGTGATAGCCTACAAACGATTCGTTGATGACATCCTAGTGGTTTGGGATGGAACTGCGGACAAATTCAATGAATTTATGCATCAGTTAGCAACCACCACCAGTTTTCTGAAGTTTACTACAGAAACATCATATGAATCAGTGGATTTTCTTGATGTAACTTTGTTCATTGAAAAAGGCAAACTTATATCAAAGTTACACAGAAAATCATGTTGGAAAAATACAATATTACGATTCGACAGCATGCATCCACGACACATTTTCAATGGTATTGTTAAAAGTCAGTTTAACAGATTATCTAAACGTTGTAAAAATGACACTGATCTAGTGACAGAAGCAAACAAAATGGAAGATATATTTCTAGAAAGAGGTTATAATAAAACAACTGTGAGACAAATTAGAACACAAACATTAGAAGTTATGAATACAACTAAAAATGTTAAAGTATATAAGCCAACTTATAGTACACCCATTGTAGGTGACTATAGTAATAACAATAATAGAGCAGAAAAAGTCAGGTTTCTAACTACATATTCTAATGATATTCACAATATTAAGAAAATTATCATTAACAATTGGCATGTCCTGACAATTGATGAGCAGACTTTAAAAATAGTAGGAAAGTTTCCTTTATTTACTTTTAGGAATAATAAAAATTTGAAACTGCTTTTATGTGCCAACTCAGGAGTAGCCAATATTAATATTGATAGATTTTCTGATAAAATAGGCACATTTCCTTGCCATCACTGTAATTATTGTAAATATATCTCTAAGAATCAAGTTTTTAAACATCCTATAATTGATGGCTTTTTCTTAACTCCGAAGCTTTATGCTTCATGTGATACTACAGGCCTAATCTATCTAGCAACCTGTACATCATGTTCCAGTTTTTATATTGGGATGACCAAGAGAAAATTAAAAAATAGGATATATAATCACCTATACGAGATTAAGCGTGGAAATGAATTAAATGCTTTAGCCATGCATACCAAACTCTGTCCTGGTCATTCTTTTGTGTTTAAAGTACTGCAAATTGTTAAACAAAATTCAAGAGGAGGAGACTATATGCTATTACTTGAACAAAAAGAATTATATTGGATATTCAAACTCAAGGCACATGTTCCACCGGGCCTGAATACTTATATAACACTTAGATCTCACCTTAAATCACGGAGATGATTTAAAACATACTTAGTCTCCTACTAAGCATTATGACAGAAATAGTTAGTTAAATAATATCTCACATTTCATATAATGTATTGCACATTTGCTTTTGTCTAGTTAAGTCCCCCTTCCAAATATCATGACAGAAATAGTCAATTAAATAATATTTTACATCATATCTATATCATATATTACATACTTGCTTTTGTCTAGTTAGAACATTTTACATTTTTTATTCCTGCACTGATTGATATTTTAGTAATTTACACATTCTTATATATGATGATTTATATCTATGTGTACCTTGTTCATTTAATATTTATATACAACTAGAATTAGGTGCCAGATCCTAGGTTTTAATTCTGAGAAGTCTTATATCACACACACAGCATTGTATATTAACTTAGGTGTATATATATATATGCATAAAAAGGTTGAACATCAAGTGCATAACAGTTTTAAGTTTTAAAGAATTTTATATTGCATATTTATTCTACGTTTATATTTACTTGTCTAGTATATGTATTTATTAAAAAATACACCTATCCATTTGTTCGTTTAGAAATGAATGGTTTCATGGCATTGCCACTTGAAGGAATCCAAAGTCACTAATTTTTATTGGTTAATTGATTTATTATTACTTAATTAATTTATTGCTTATGATGCTCTTGATGATGATGTTGTTTTGTATAAAAGGAACTAACAGTAATGTTTTAACCTATGGTCTGAGGAAGCGTATCTGTTGATACGCGAAAGCGCTTACCTAATAAAGCTGATTTTATATTTTATTAAGCCTGTTCGTGGTGAGTTCCAGGTTTTCTCTTTCTTCAGTATTTATTTCAATATACCTGGACTCTTCAGTTGGAGCATCTCATTTTTTTTGTCTAATATAGTACAGTTGTGTACACTTAGCATAAATGTAGATGTTCGGGTGTATTTACTGTTGCAGTCCTGGTTTTCCTCCCTCCATCCCCCTTCTCTCTTTCTCCTCTCTGTTTATATTACTCTCCCCTTACAGGGGTATTGGTATTGATATTTACTTTTTACTGATGGTGATTTTGCCACCATAGCTTAGCTCCGTACGGGGGGCTCCTGACATTTGGGGCAAGAAAAACTGATGTAATGGCATTGGCTGTCTGTTTTCAGTCCTGGAGCAACAGCAACCGATGCAGAAGTACTGAGTCTCTGGTATTCGGGCTGATTGAGGGCTACCTGCAGGCAGATAACCCAAGTGTGATGACTGCAGCAGTGAATACACTCGAACATCTACATTTATGGTAAGTGTAGACAACTGTACATTTTCATGTCTAGACTTTTTCCTTGTGTCCACAATGAAAAGTCTTTGTTCAAACACAGACGGTAATTGCTTCCGCTTTATCTGTCATTGGGCATTTGCATAAACTGTGAAAAGTCAAACTTTTAGCCATCTCGAGCAGTTCCATTTCATAACCTGTACACAACAAAGTGCATAATATTCCTTCCTCCTGAGTTAATTCAGATCTTAAATAACTCAATATAAACTCTTCTCCAGTTCAGTTATTTATCAGCAATGCTAGTTTTTTTGAGTTCTAAGTATAATGGCTTCCTTCATTGTAATGGTGTACTTTGACAGGTTTCTTGTGAGAATTCGTTAGTGGCTTTTCAGAGCTCAGTGGCGTCAAGTTTCACACTTTCCTTGTACTCCAGGAATAATATGACCTATCTGTGCAAAGCTCATTTACAGTAGTGGCTGACTTCCTACTTCATTCATTTATTCATTCATTCAAGAAGACATTTGGTTATGCCACCTCCCGTGGCAATAGTAAGTATGGACATCTCCTCTCTGGGATGGGGAAGTATTTTCTGGAGGGGAGCGCTCAAGGTGTATGGTGCCAACAAAGAGGCCAGCCTTCACATTAATATCCTGAGTAGTGAGGGCAGTAGTCCTCTTGGTGCAGGGACTGCAGGACTTCTTGCCTCCAGGCGTGATTTCAGTCCAGACGTGACTGTTGTATATCATCAAGTAGGAGGAAAAAGGTCCTACCACTTATTTTGAGAAGCTGTGAGAGTTGCACAATCAGTGTGTGATTTGCATCACTTTCTGACAGCTGCACATGTTTCAAGGAGGACCAGTTGCCTTGCAGACGGTCTCAGCAGATCTGTTCTGATGCCTTACAGGTGGTCCCTCAAATCCTGTGTTCATCAAAATTTCAACTGCTGAGGCCAGCCTTGCGCTGACCTTTTTGGCTCTCAAACCAAAGTTCAGCAGCAATTGGACAGTCACCAAAAATCACGCTAGTTAGGCAGTGGGCCACTGGGCTTCTGTACACTTCTCCCCTTCCCCTAATGTCAAGGTTATTACCGAAAGTGATACGATGCAAAGCCACAGTAATTCTCATTGTATCTTACTGGTGCAGGCAAATTTGGTTTTCTCTGCTGCAGCCTCACATCAGGGAACACCCGTGGCTCTTGGATACCTAGACAGATTTTCTCTCTCAACCTTCTGAGTCACCTCATCCAGACCTACACAACCTGTAGTTAACTGCATGGTTTCTTCAATTCCATTAATGGCCAAAGACCCTTCATTGTACAAAAAGTTGGCTATATCTTCTTCGTATCAAAAGGACACTATATGGAAAATTGACTACAGCTAATGGAAACAGTTTTCTATTTGGGTGACCTCTCAGGGAATGGATCCTTCTAATGCCTGTGTTCCAAACATACTTTTATTCTTTGCTCGGATGTTTGGTTCAAGCTCCATTTTTTTCTGCCATCAAAGTTCAATTAATTGCCTTATCAAATTTTCATAATGGAGTTATAAAAAAGCAATTGAGGGGAACATTCCTTCCTCCTCTACCCTCTGGTCAGAGAACCTGTCCCCTCCTTGGGACCTTAATTTTGTTTTGGAAGCTCTTACTGAGGCTCCTTTTGAGCTAGCATCTTCTGTCCCGCTGAAATTTCTTGGAAAACTCTGTTTCTAGTGGCAGTTACTTTAGGTACAAAAGTGAGTTGCAGGCTTTATCCTCTGCTACACCACACCTGATCTTCCATATGGATAGGGAGTTGCTACTCACAAATCATCCTTTATTCCCAAGGTGGCATCCTATTCAAGCTTAAACTAAGCCTACCCATTTGTCATTTTTTCCCCGAACCATTCTAACCAAGGGGAATATAGTCTTCACGCACCAGATATTTAGACAATTAAGATTTTATCTTCACAGGGCTAAATCATTCTAGAATGATTCTCAGCTTTGTTTCCTTTATCACAAACGGGCTTTGGATTAATTTCAAAATGTTCCTTTCCAGGTGGCTATCTGATTATGTCTGCTTTGAGTATTTTATAAGCAATCAACCCCTCATCAACCCCTTACTGTGCACACCAAAGGCTCAGTGTACAAGCTCCATCACCATTTGTGCAGCTTTCTTTAGAAATTCCTCAACTGTTGACTTTTTGTGCCATAACACCTTTATCTGCATAGCATACTTCTGCCAGACATTACCATTCGGGTATGATTTTGAGGTCTACAGCTTCTTTTGCAGCCACTATCCTCAAGTGTCTTTCTTCATGATACCTCACAAGATTCTCAGTAGTTTCAGGTACTAAACTAGCAGTTAGATTGGACAGATAGGATGAACAGAATACTGTAGTTTTGTAATCACTGTAATATTAGATCCTTTTCAGTCCTGGCCGTTCGATACATCTCTCTCTCCAGCCCCCTTTCAAATTGTCATACTAGAGTACCTTGACCATGTTAGCGCTTCTCCAGTCATGTCCTTTCAGATCAGATTCCATTCCTATAGACAGGTAAACTTGATATGAGGTAACTAGTGGCACAGGTGTATTGTATGATGGAAAAAATTAAAGGAGCTAGAGGCTGGAATAGTAGCCTTTAGTCTGTCTTTGTTTAAAAGATCTCTGTTTACCCTTCGCAAGGTTTTCTAAATTAAATGCTTCTAGACATTTAACATTCCCCCCATCGTTCCTTCCTTAAATTGCAATTAATTACCCATTGTATTGTAAGGTGTTAACACACACAGGATGTATTCTTTGAAGCAGCCCTCATCTTTATTATTGATGCATAACATTCACCACTAAAGCCCACCCCCCCCCACCTTCAATAGCCACTGCATCCTTTATTTTTAATGTCTTTTTTTTTTAACAAAAAACAGTGACACCAGAGCATTTATCCCTATCAAACAACCGCACAATTCATCTCCCCAACAAAATTTAAGCTGTCTTCTGTTAATTTCATTAGTAAACCATATGGTTCATAAACACTTAACATTTTTTTTCTTTGTTTGCACCATACATAACAGATCAGCATTACTTCTGAGTTCACTTTTAATACTCTTTGCATTCAGATATAAAGCTGGACTACACTTCCTTCTTTTTTTCTTATTTGGTGATTTTCCTTTGCCTAACCTCTTCATTTATGAAATTCAAAACTACTACTTCTTCAGATCCCTCCATTCTTTCCTCCTATTGTTCATTTGATCACTGCTATAGTAATGCTAGTTATATTAATGGGTTATATATCCTGCTAAAGATATAACATCTAGACAGCATCTGAAGCTTAAGGGCAACTTCCATGTGTTCAAACCATTACCAGCTTGGGCAGAGATGAAGAAAAAGTGGTTTGAGCAAAAAGCCCTTTAGAGCTTTCTTGCTGCCAAAGAGTGCACCTCTTGTGGACTTTGGAGGATTGATGGGTGGTTAACACCTCTCCATTGATGGGCAGATAAGTTCCCCTTGGATGGGGGGAACCTTCCACTATTTGTGACAGAAGATTAACTTTCGGTATAAAAAAAATTCCGCTAGGAAAAGAGTTTGGATGGTCATGTGACTCTCACTTTTTACTTTGAGCATTACTTTCTACTTTTGAGGAAAACAAGTTGAAACTAACTTAAAACTTTTTTTTTCCTATTTAGAACTTTTATTAAATTATCTTTGGGGCTGTGATAAGCATTTAAAAGTGCTTTACACTATATTTGGTTGAAGACTCAACTTTTTTTAATGCTTAACTGTTTCTTAGACAACTGCTGGGCATCTTTTTCAGCTTCACCATGGGACAACCTACTGTCCCTTGGTTCTTTCTTCTTCCAGCCACCAAAAAAATTCTGTCAGCTTTGCCCTTTCATTAGGCTATCAGGTTTCAAATTGCCGCAGATAGGTGACTCTCCTTTGGCCATTTCTGATTCCTCGGACCATTCTTTTTTCCTTGGCTCCCTTTTTCCTTGTAATCCCTACAGCCACCATGAAACAAGAGGGTTAGGCATGTCCACTGCAGCTGTTAATTTCACCCTAGAGAGGATGGTCTTCGTGTTTCACTGTTGCAGTCATTACATTTGGGTTATCTGCTTGCAGGTATCCCTCAGCCGGCATGATTATCAACGTGTTGGATCCTGCTACGGTTGCTGTCTCTTCTTCCATGATGTCAGGCAGTCAGGGGTATAAAGCATGTAGCCAACACCATTACATCAGTCTTTCTTGCCATGCGGTGCCCGAAGCAGAAGCAGTTCATAAGTGCCGGTCAGCCGACTCCTGAAATTTTAATTTTCGACTTTCAGAACCGAAGTCTTCTAAAAAGTTAAGTACCCCGTTGGGGATCCTTTTTCTTGCTCTAAACCGATGTCAAGTAAAAGTTAACAATTGTATTTCTTGTGGAAAGCAAATACCTCTTAAAGATTTTCATTCGTACTGCATTCCTTGCTTAGGCCCAGACCAAGACATCCCTCACTGTCGGTTTTGTGCCTTATTCAGTCATCGTACTATTCGTTGTTGGTTCATTTTCGCATCAATTTCGGTACTCTGTTCAATTATCCAGAAATGGCTTCGGTAAGCCATCCAACTGCCGATATTCCGAAAAAACGTAAAGATAAAGACAGATCGCATAGGTCCAAAGCTGCCGATGACACTTCCGTTAAGCTAGCCGCCAGTTCGCCGGTATTTAGTGAGGCTCTTTCGCAGCCCCTGATACCCGCTACTTCTGATTCACAGGCCTCTACTGAGACCCATTCGGAGTCGGGTATGCCACGAGATGCTTCTTCGACTATGGAACCTGCGGATGTCTCTACCTTGGATGGGTCTGGAGTCATTGTGCAGGCACTGGCTTCTGAGGGTGTATTCAGGCCTACTGATTTGCATAGCAAACCGACACCATCTTCTTCAAGGCCTAAGACTCAATCCACGCCTAGAAAACCGACGTCCAAACCGCATGGTCAGGCCCATATGCCTAAAAAACAAATAAGAATGGCTGAAGGACCTTATTACTCTAATTAGGGGAAGCCACCCTTCTCCCTCCAAGAGACCTAGAACCGATTTTCCTTCTGATTCTTCTGATCAGGATTCTGAAATTTCTGTTTCTTCTGATGACCAGGATTTGCCCTTATCTACCTATGAGGATTCTGATGCAGAAGACTCCATTCCATCTGCTTCCCCTTCCAGAAGATTTTTCTTTTGGTGAAACTTTGCACACTCTTAGGGAGCATTTCTGCTGGGAAAGCGAGGATTACTCTGACTCCAAAAAGAGGCTTAGGGAATTCTTACTCCTTCCTCAACACAGGCCTCTAGCTATCCCCCCTGTACTGTACATTGTAGATGATGCCTTCTTGGACTCTAGCCTTTCCCCAGACACCTTACCTCCGGCTCACAGGAAACCTGACAGGTATTAGAGTACCTGATTCTCACAAGTTCCTCTTCAAGAATCCTACTGCGGACCCAGAGACCATTTCACAGGGACCCAAAGGGCTACTACTGCCAAAAATCCTACCCCCTCTGATAGCGATTCCAGGGCGCTGGACAGATGGGGTAAGAAGGTATACACTTCTGGTACTTTGGCCATTAGGGCCTTAAACTGCCAATTTCATATGTTAAAGTACCAGCAGCATCTTATTGGATTACTTCAATAGAAGTTGATCTTGATTCCTGACTGTGCTGAAAATAAAGAATTACAGGATTTAATGCATTCTGCTGAACAAGTTGGTAAACATACTTTGCAATGTGGTTTTGACTTCTCAGAGGAATCTTGTAGGGCTGCTGTTACTGGGTCGGTTTTTAGAAGGCATGCTTGGCTTAAGGAGCAAACTCTACCAGATTATGTTAAAGCCAAATTACTGGATGCGCCCTTAACCCAAGACCACCTGTTTGGCAACAAAGCAGAAGTAATTCTTAAAAAGATGGAGGAAAAAGCTTAATCTGTGCAAACTGTTAAAGATTTCCTGCAAGTACAGCTTCCCAGATTTAGAAGGCACTGGCCTTCTAAGAATTGGTCCTTTCCTGTCTCTTCCAGTCCTTCTCAGTCCAAATCCAGGAACAGCAGACCACCTAGGCCACAGTCTCAAGGTGCTCACAGGCGTAAGCAGTGGGGGGCTCCCACTTCCAAAGCTGGAAGTAGTAAGACACTCCCCTATGGTAAACTGTCACAATGACTTAACATTAAACCTTCCAAGCCCTGCTCATCTGACCGTGCCTTTAGGGGGAAAGATCGCCCTGCTTGCAAAAAACTGGGAACTCATTACCCAAGACAAATAGGTTTTAAATATTATTCCCAAGGATACAACTTCCACTTCCACACCTTACCAACACCAAAAGGTTGGTGAGACCTACCCCCAAATCAGTGGGCAGAGGTTCAACAGCAGGTCCTCTCTCTTCTACGTATCAGGGCTAATTCAACCTGTCCCAGCAGAAGAATGGGGACAAGGTTTTTACTCCAGACTTTTTCTGGTACCCAGAAAAGACAACTCCTGGCGTCCTATCCTGGACCTATCTGTCTTAAACACCTTTTTGGTAATTCCACAATTCAGAATGCTAACTCTTCATCATCTGCTTCCCTAGCTGGGCAAAAATGCCTAGTTGGCAACATTGGACTTAAATAAAGCTTACCTGCACATCCCAATAAGGGATTCTTGCAGAAAATACCTATGCTTCAGAGCAGGCTACATGCACTATCAGATCTCTGCACTGCACTTTGGCTTATGTACTGCGCCCAAGGTGTTCACAAAATGCCTAGCTCCAGTCATTGCATTTTTGCAGGCAAAGAAATATTCAAATATACCCATACCTGGACAGTTGCCTATTTCAGGCAGAAAGCCAGGACGTACTATTAAATCATCTGGCATTTGTAAAGAAACTTCTAACCTCACTGGGGTACAACATAAATGAAAAGAAACCATCTAGTACCCTGCCAACAAATTGTATTCCTGGGAGCAAGCTTGAAAACAACTTCCCAGATGGCCTACCTCACGCCAGAGAAACAAGTTTATCTGACAGCCGCCTTTAAATTACTGGCCACAAAGACCCAGTTAACTGCAAGGAAAATACTGCAAGCTCTGGGGTTCATGGCCTCTTGGATCCTTCTAATTCCATATGCAAGCCTGCATATGAGGAAACTACAATGGTATCTAAAAAGTCTATGCTGTTAACATTCTCAGGACCTGAAAGCAGTGATTCCTATCATCCTTTGTATAAAGACAGAATTCCTTTTGTGGGCAGAGGCCTGCTACCTCAACAAGGGACTGCCATTCACTCTACCCCCTGCCGCCCAAACCCTAACAACAGACGCATCAGACTATGCATGGTGGGCTCACTTGACAGAGCAGTGCATTCAGGGCAAATGGAACCCGAGTCAAATGCACCTGCATATCAATCAGAAAGAAATGTTAGCTGTACAGAATGCTCTGACAGCCTTCAAGGACCACATCCTTCCAGGACAATTATTGGTAAAAACAGGCAACACCACTGTTATGTGGTACATAAACAAGCAGGGAGGAACCTACTCATACCCCCTCTGCAGACTAGCCGTGGCTCTGTGGAACACAGCCTTGTGCTACCAAGTGCATCTACAGGCTCAGTTCCTGCCAGGCAAGCTAAACTCACTGGCAGACGACCTAGGCAGAAATTTCATGGACCCACACGAGTGAAAACTGGAACCAAAGATATTCAACATGTTGAGAAACAAATGGGAGAGCCCAGACCTAGACCTGTTTGACTCCCCTCAGAACTACCAATTGGACAAATTCTGCACAAGGACTCCCCACAGACAAGCATGGAAAGTGGATGCCCTTTCCTTCACCTAGGAAAACCTCTCAGTTTTTCCTTTCCCCCTCTGCCTCTCCTTTCCAAAGTTCTACTAAAGATCAAACAGGACAAACCAAGGACAATTCTCATTGCACCAGACTGGCCACGCCAACACTGGTACCCCCTCTTGCGCAGTATGTCACTGCTGAAACCATGACACCTGCCTCCGACTCCTTCCCTGCTGTCCCAGCAGGAGGGCCAGATGCTGCACCCCCAATTCAAACCCAGAACCTTGCAGCCTGGCTAATTACCTGAGCACTCCATTACCATCCCTCAGTAAGCAAGTGCTGGATGTCATTCTGGAAGCAAGGAGGCATAGTACTAGAAAAGTCTATGCTGAAAAGTAGAAAAGATACTGTTCCTGGAGCCAGACTCCAGGGATGGGCACAACAGTGCTCAGCTTACTGCATGTTCTTCAATACTTAACAGAGATGCTGTACAAGGGCCTCTCCTTCTCATCTATTAAAATTCATGCCTCAGCCATTTCAGCACATTTCAATACTGAGCCACCCCTCTTCTCTCACCCCCTGCTGAAGCAATTCCTCAGAGGGGCCAAAAATTTATGACCACCCAAGAGAGCTCCTACTCCAGCCTGGGACCTTAACTTTGTATTGGAAAAGCTCACTGTACCTCCTTTTGAGCCAGCAGCAACTGCAGAGTTGAAATTCCTTTCTTGGAAAACAGCCTTCCTTCTAGCCATCACTTCAGCAAGAAGAGTGTCTGAATTACAGGCCCTCGTGGCAGTGGAGCCCTTCATCATCTTCCATGCAGACAGGGTGCCCCTCAGGACCAGTCCTTCCTTTTTTGCCCAAGGTGGTATCCAGTTTGGCCCTTAATCAGTCCATTCGTTTGCCAACCTTCTTTTCTAATCCACAGAACAAAGAAGAATGAATACTGCACTCTTTGGACATGCACAGACAACGTAAGATTTTATTTGGACAGGACTAAGCCTATCAGGAAAACTGAACAGCTGCTAGTTGCCTTTGCTGCAGAAGGGAAGGCCATTTCAAAGCAAACTATTTCTAAGTGGATAGGCCATTGCATTCATTTCTGCTATAAGCACCATGGAAAACCTACCCCATAAGGGGATAAGATAACATTCCACCAGGGCTGCATCTACTTCAACAGCCTTTCTCAGAGGTGTTCCTACCAGGGTCATCCTAGAAGCTGCTACCTGGAGCTCTGTACATGCCTTCACCAAGCATTACCACTTGCCTATTTTTTCTAAATCTGGAGCTGGTTTTGCCACTGCAGTTTTGCAGGGCTTATTAGCTGGTCCTAATGCTCTCTAACTGCCTCCTCCTTTCCTTAACTTTGGAAATCTACCCAAATGTAATGACTGCAACAGTGAAACACGAAGAACATAGTACAGATGTTCATGTTTCACTGTTGCAGTCATTACATTTGGGCAATCTGCTTGCAGGTTGCCCTCAGTCAGCCTGATTAACAAAGTCCTGGGTCCTGCGTCAGTTGCTGTCCCTTCTTCCATGACATCAGGTCGTCAGGGGTATAAAACATGCAGCCGATATCATTACCCCAGTCTTTCTTGCCGTGCGGTGCCCGAAGCCGAAGCAGTTCGCAAGTGCCGGTCGGCCGACTCCTGAAATTTTCATTTTAGAGCTTCAGAACCGAAGTCCTCAATTTAAAGATAAGTACCCCGTTTGGGAAACTTTTTCTTGCTCCTTACTGATGTCAGTAAAAGTTAATAATTGCATTACTTGTGGAAAGCAAATACTTCATAAAGATTTTCATTCGTACTGTATTCCTTGCCTAGGCCCTGGCCATGACGTACCTTGCTGTCGGTTTTGTGTTTTATTTAATCAGCGCACTATCCGTCTTTGGTTTATTTTTGCCTCTAAATATTTCGGTTCTCGGTTTAATTATCCAGAAATGTCATTGGTTAGCCATCCGACTACCAGGATTCCGAAAAAACAAAGATAAAGAAAGAGACAGGCCGCCAAGGTCCAAAACTGCCGATGACGCTTCTCCTAAGCCAGTCGCCAGTTCGCTGGTACTCACTGAGGCACTTTTGCAGCCTCTGATACCCGCTACTTCTGATTCACAGGCCTCTACTGAGACCCAATCGGAGTCTGGTATGAGGCGAGATACTTCAACTATAGAACCCGCGGATGTCTCTACCTTGGATGGGTCTGGAGCCGCTGTGCAGGCACCAGCTTCTGAGGGTGTATTTAGGCGTATGGGCTTGCATATTAAATTGATGCCTCCTTCATTACTAAGGCCTAAATCTCGATCCATGTCTATAAAACCGACGCCCAGGCCACATGCTCAGACCCCTATGCCTAAAAAACAAATGATAAAAATGACTGAAGATCTAATAACTCTAATCAGGGGTAGTGAACCACCCCCCCCCCCCCAAGAGGCCTAGGGCTGAGCTTGATTATGAATCTTCTGATCAGGGTTCTGTTTCTTCTGACTCTTCTGATGACCTGGGTTTGTCCTTACGTACTTATGAGGATTCTGATGCAGAGGGTTCTATTCCCTCTGCTTCCCCTCCTGAAGATTTTTCTTTTGGGGAAACCTTACATACTTTAAGGGAGCATTTTTACTGGGAAAGCCAGGAATTCTCTGATTCACAAAAGAGGCTTAGGGATTTCTTTCTTCTACCTCAGCATAGGCCTTTGGCTATTTCTCCTGTACTAGACATTGTTGTTGATGTTTTCTTGGAGTCCAGTCTGGCCCCTGATTCCCTGCCTCCTGCTCCTAGTAAACCTGACAGATACTACAGGGTTTCTGAGTCCCACAAGTTCCTTTTCAAAAATCCTGTTGCAGATCCAGAGACCGTTTCTCAGGGGCCCAAGGGCATTAAGGTTTCTACTGCCAAAAATCCTACCCCTTCTGACAGAGACTCCAGGGCGCTGGATAGATGGGGTAAAAAGGTTTATACTTCAGCAACCTTGGCAATCAGAGCTTAACTGCAAATTTCATATGTTAAAATATCAGCAACATGTCATTGGATTGCTTAAACAGAAAATGATGTTGATTCCTGACTGTGTGGAAAATAAGGATTTACAGGACTTAATGCATTCTGCTGAACAGGTTGGAAAACATACTTTGCAATGTGGTTTTGATTCTTTAGAGGCCTCTTGCAGGGCTGCTGTTACTGGGTCTGTGCTTAGAAGGCATGCTTGGCTTAAGGAGCAATCTTTGCCTGATCATGGTAAAGCTAAATTGTTGGATGCTCCTTTAAATCAGGACCGCCTGTTTGGCAGCAAGGCTGAAGAAGTTCTTAAAAAGATGGAAGATAAAGCTAAATCTATGCAAAGTGTTAAAGACTTTTTACAAGTGCAACCTCCTAGATTTAGTAGGCTCTGCCTACTAAGAATTGGTCCTTTCCAGCCCCTTCCAGGTCTTCTCAAGCCAAACCCAGACACAGCAAAAACCCCAGGTTTCAGTCCCAGGGGACTCTCAGAACGAAGCAGTTTGAGGCCTCCACTTCCAAATCTGGGAATAACAAGACACTCCCCTATGGTAAACAGTCTCAATGACTTCCTTTTAAAATGTCCAAGCACTTATCTTCTGACCCCCCCCCCCCCTTTTTGGGGGAAAGATTGCTCTTCATGCAAAGAACTGGCAACTCATAACCCAGGACAAATGTTATGTTCATCGTCTTTCACTGTTGCAGTCATTACACTTGGATTGTCCTGCTGGCAGGCTACCCGCAGTTGGCCTGAGTTCCAAAGTCTTGGTCCGGCGTCGGTTGCGGTCGCCTCTTCCCTGATGTCAGTGCGCCAGGGGTATAAAAGTTGCAACTGACACCATTTTCCCCAGTCTTTCTTGACGCGCGGTGCCCGAAGCAAAAGCAGTTCGCAAGTGCCGGTCGGCTGACTCCTGAGATTTTCAAAATTGAGTTTGTTTATTTATTTATTGCAGTTGGTTTACCAGGATAGTCCATTGGGCCTCACGGAACCCGTTTTCAATGGAGTCCTGGGGAGAAAAGCTCCAAAAATACATTTTACATACTTACAAACATATATTCACACATACATTCAAAGTTTAACAATAAGGTAAGAAAAAGCAAAAAAAAAAATGTACAGCTAAATACATTGTGCAGAAAAACGTAATAATTATTATTTCGTACAGAAATATCCATTTATACAGAGTAGTTAGGAAAACTTAGTCACTAGAATGTTAGAGGAGATTCAGTGACATGATGAAGTGGTGGAAGAAGAGAATTATTGGACTTATCTAATAATTTCTATAGAATTTTGGGTATAGTAAGATGAAGCAGAGTACGGAGGGAGAGAGAAGGAGAAGAGTAGGTTATGTAGGGTGGGAGCAGGAGCATTCCCACTGAGATACTAGGTGTGTATAGAGAGATTTTTTGAAAGCAGAGTGATTAGAGGTGGTGCGGATGAGTGAAGGAAGGGAGTTCCAGATGCGAGCTAGGTTGAAAGATAGAAGGTTTTTGCCTGGGGGATATGTAGGTTTATGGACATTGAGTAGGTTTTGATTGTTTGATCTTAATACTCTGTTGGGTAGATGCATATTAAATGCAGAAGAAAGGGAAGGACAGAGGGAGGGAGGGGTTGAGAATAAGCTTGTGGGCTAGAGTTAGCTGAGTGTAAGTGAGTTGATTGGGAAGTTCTAGCCATTTTAGTTTCTGGAGGGAAAAACAGTGGTGGGTGGAAGATTTGTGGCTGGTGGCGAATTTTGCAATTTTGTTGTAACAAGAGGAAAGTTGTTTTTTGAGAGAGGATTGAAGATTAGTTAGGAGTGGGGCGCCATAGAGGAGGGAGGGGATAAGGAAGGATGAAGCGAGTGTTATTTTGGTAGCAGAGGTAAGGTAGGCATTTTGTCTATAAAGTTTCAGAACCAAAATCTTCAATAAAGCTAAGTACCCCGTTGGGGAAACTTTTTCTTGCTCCAGACCGATGTCAGTAAAAGTTAATAATTGTATTTCTTGTGGGAAGCAAATATCTCATAAGGACTTTCACTCTTACTGTATTCCTTGCCTAGGCCCCTGACCATGACGTTACTAGTCGGTTTTGTGCTAGATTCAATAAACGCACTATTAAACGTCGGTTTGATTTTGCTTTACATTATTTTGGCTGAAGGTTTAATTACATAATGCCGTCGGAACAACCGATGACCGGAATTTATAAAAAATGCAAAGACAAAGGACGACAGTCATCTGAGGTCCAAAACCGACGACAAAGCCTCTTCTAGGCCAGTCGCCAGTTCTCAGTGAGGCGCTTTCGCAGCCCCTGACACCCGCTACCTCAGAACCACAGGCCGTAACCGACAGCCATGTGGAGACACCGAGGCCTGTGGAAACTGAAGGTATTGGGCCTACGGAAACTTTTCCCTCAGATGGGTCCGGAGCCGCTGAGCAAGCATCGGCTTCTGAGGGTGTTTTCAGACCTTCACAGCTTACAATCAAGCCCACTACAGCAGCAAAGGCAAAGTCAAAAACACCATTAAAGACAAGGAAACAAGTACAGCATTCTCCAGAACAGTCATCCATGCCAAAGAAACAGATGCGTAAAATGGCCGAAGACCTAATTACTTTAATCAGGGGTTCCCATCCCCCTCCTGACAAAAGGCCTAGGCAAGACACTGACTGATTCCTCTGACCAGGTTTCCATTTCCTCTGATTCCTCTTCTGATCAGGGATATTCTCTTCTTCCCTATGAGGACTCTGATGCAGAAGAGTCCATATCTTCAGCCTCTCCACCTGAGGATTATTCTTTTGGGGAAACCCTGCACACCATGAGGGAGCATTTCCATTGGGAGAGCCAGGATTATTCAGAATCCAAGAAAAGGCTCAGAGACTTCCTTTAATTGCCTCAGCACAGGCCCCTGGCTATCCCCACTGTGCATGATATTGTGGATGATGTTTTTACTGAATCCAGTCTGTCTCCTGATTCTTTACCCCCTGCACCAGTCAAGCCAGACAGGTACTACAGGGTCCCTGACTCTCATAAATTTCTTTACAAAAATCCCGCTGCAGACCCAGAAACAATTTCTCAGGGTCCTAAAGGGGTTAAGGCTTCCACTGCTAAAAATCCTGTCCCCTCGGATAGGGATTCCAGAGCTCTGGACAGATGGGGGGAAAAAAGTTTACACTTCTGCTACTTTAGCTGTAAGAGCTTTAAACTGCCAGTTTCACATGCTTAAATATCAACAGTACCTCATGTCATTGTTAAAACAGAAAATGGTTTAAAATACAGAAAGTCCTGACAGTAAGGAAATGCAGGATTTATTGCATGCAGTTGAACAAGTGGGAAAGCATACTCTGCAATGTGGTTTTGATTCATTAGAGGCTTCTTGTAGAGCTGCAGTTACAGGGTCTGTTATTCGAAGGCATGCTTGGTTGAAAGAACAAAGTTTACCTGACCATGTTAAAGTAAAATTATTGGATGCTCCATTACAGCATGATACTTTGTTTGGTGTTAAGGCAGAAGAGGTGTTAAAGAAAATGGAGGATAAAGCAAAGTCAATGCAGACAGTGAAAGATTTCTTACAGGTTCAACCACCTAGATTTAGCAGAAAGTGGCCTTCAAAAAATTGGTCCTTTCCAGTGTCAGGCCACAAAGAGGCAGATACAGATGCCCAAGAGGCAGATCTCAGCCCCAAGGCTCTTACAGACCTAAACAATGGGGTGCTTTAGCCCCCAAAGGAGGGGGAGACAAATCACAACCTTATAGGAAACAGTCCCAATGACTTCCCTCTACAAATGCTGTGCACTTACCTTTTGACAGCACCCCTAGGGGGAAAGCTAGCACTTTTCTCAAAAAATTGGCACATGATCACCCAGGACCAATGGGTACCGAATATTGTTTCTCATCTATTAAAATCCATGCCTCTGCCATTTCAGCTCATTACAATACGGAACCTCCTATTTTTTCACATCCTCTACTACGACAGTACCTCAGAGGGGCAAAAAATATAACACCCCCCAAGTAGAGCGCCAGTACCTACTTGGGACCTCAATTTTGTTTTAGAAAAACTCACACTGCCTCCTTTTGAACCAGCCAGCACAGCTGATCTGAAATTCTTGTCATGGAAAACTGCTCTGCTCCTAGCAATAACTTCAGCAAGTAGAGTCTCAGAGTTACAGGCATTAATGGCTGTGGAACCTTTCCTCATTTTTCATCAGGACAGGGTTTCTCTTAGGACAAACCCAAGATTCATGCCAAAAGTGGTCTCCAATGTGTCCTTAAACCAAACCATTCATTTTCCTACTTTTTACCCAAACCCCCAGAATAAAGGGGAGAGACTTCTGCACACTTTGGATATACACAGACAGCTACGATTCTGCTTGGACAAAACAAAAGCTTTCAGAAAAACTGAGTAACTGTTTGTAGCATATGCTGCAGGATCACAAGGAAAGCCTATTACAAAGTAGACAGTCTCAAAATGGATAGGACACTGCATCCGCTTCTGTTATGCACAACATGGCAAATCAATGCCTAAGGGCATTAGGCCTCATTCTACCAGAGCAGCAGCCACTTCAGCAGCTTTCCTCAGAGGAGTGCCAACCAAAGACATTTTAGAAGCTGCAACCTGGAGCTCAGTGCACACTTTCACCAAGCACTACCACTTACCTCTCTACTCTAAATCCAGAGTGGGCTTTGCCACTGCAGTTCTGCATGGCTTGGTAGCCTCTCCAAATCCAATTTAGTCCCAGCCACCCAACCTCAGCTTTGGGATTCTACCCAAGTGTAATGACTGCAACAGTGAAACACGATGAACATAGTACAGTTGTGTACCTACCATAAATGTAGATGTTCGAGTGTATTCACTGTTGCAGTCCAGGTTACCCACCCACCATCCCCCTTTTTTCATTGCTGGGACTTTTCTGTACTTCTCATCTCTATACTACCTATGTGGTGTATTTGCTTGTAGATGAAGGAAATGTTTATAGTATTATATGCATGTTTTCTGGCATATTTTTATCTTTACAACCTTCCTATCTGGGGGCACCTGACATCTCGGGCAAGAAAAACTGAAGAAAATGGCGTCGGTTGCAACTTTTATACCCCTGGCGCACTGACGTCAGGGAAGAGGCGACAGCAACCGACGCCGGACCTAGACTTTGTAACTTGGGCCGACTGCGGGTCACCTGCCAGCAGGATAACCCCAAGTGTAATGACTGCAACAGTGAATACACTCGAACATCTACATTTATGGTAGGTACACAACTGTACTTTTTAAATAGTGTTCCAGGGATACAGATTTCATTTTCACACATTGCAACACCAAATGGGTGGCTGGACCTTCCCCCAAATCAGTGGGCAGAGGCTCAAAAACAAGTACTTTCCCTCTTAAGCATGGGGTCTATTGAACTGGTACCAGAAGAGGAAAAGGGACAAGGTTTCTACTCCAAACTTTTCCTGGTGCCCAGAAAAGACAAATCATGGCGTCCAATCCTGGACCTGTCTAATCTAAACACCTTTTTGGAGATTCCAAAAGTCAAGATGCTGACTCTTCACCAATTACTTCGTATGCTAAGCAAAGACACCTGGTTGGCAACACTAGATTTAAAAGAAGCATACCTGCACATCCCAATCAGGGAATTTTGCAGAAGATACCCACGCTTCAAAGCAGGCTACATGCATTATCAGTTTTCTGCACTGCCCTTTGGCTGGTCTACTGCGCCCAGGGTATTCACAAAGTGCCTGGCTCCAGTTATTACGTTTTGCAGGCAAAGAAGTATTCAAATATACCCATACCTGGACGATTGTCTAACTCGGGCAGAAAGCCAGAGCATACTTTTGAATCATCTGGTGTTTGTAAAAAGGGTTCTAACTTGTCTGGGGTACACCATAAACGAAAATAAATCACACCTGGTACCCTGCCAACAAATTACATTCCTGGGAGCAACCTTGAATACAACTTCCCAGATGGCTTACCTCACACCAGAAAAGCAAATTCATTTGATAACCTATTTCAAACAAGTGGCCATAAAAACCCTTCTATCTGCAAGACAAATACTGCAAGCCCTGGGGTTCATGGCCTCCTGCATTCTTTTAATTCCATGTGCAAGACTGCATATGAGGAAACTACAGTGGCATCTAAAAAGCCTATGGAGTCTGCATTCTCACAGCCTAGAAACATTGATTCCTATCATACCTTGCCTACGCCTAGAGTTCCTCTGGTGTGCCGAGGCCTGACACCAAAACAAGGGGCTACCATTCACACTATCCCCTTCCGCCCAAACCCTAACAACAGATGCATCAGACTACGCATGGGGGGCTCACCTGGCAGGGAAGTGCATTCAGGGCAAATGGAACTCGAGTCAAATGCACCTACATGTCAATCAAAAAGAAATGTTACCTGTACAGAATGCTCTGACAGCCTTCAAGGACTACATTCTTCCAGGACAACTAATGGTGAAGACGGACAACACCACGGTTATGTGGTACATAAACAAGCAGGGGGGGTACTCATTCCTACCCCCTCTGCAGACTAGCCATGGCATTGTGGAACACAGCCTTGAGCTACCAAGTGCACCTACAAGCTCAGTTCATTCCAGGAAAATTAAATGCACTGGCAGACGGACTAAGCAGAAACCTCATGAACCCACACGAGTGGAAACTGGAACCAAGGATTTTTGACATGTTGACAAGTGAATGGGGGAGCCCAGACATATACCTACTTGCCTCTCCCCCAGAACTACCAGTTGAACAAGTTTTGCACAAGGACTCCCCGCAAACAAGCCTGGAAAGTGGATGCTCTGCCTTCAGCTGGAAAAACCTACGCCGTTCCCCCACTGCCTCTGCTCTCCAAAGTTCTACTAAAAGTCAAACAGGACAAACCAAGGATGATTTTGATTGCTCTCTACTGGTCGCGCCAACACTGGTACCTCCTGCGCAGTGTGTCACAGTTATCTCCATGGCACCTACCTATGACCCCTTCCCTGCTGTCTCAGCAGGACAACCAGATTCCACACCCTCAGCTACCAACATTGAACCTTGCAGCCTGGCTAATTACTTAAACTCACCTTTATCATCCCTCAGCAAACCTGTGATGGATGTCATCTTAGAGGCAAGGAGACCTAGTACTAGAAAATCTTATGCTGAAAAATGAAAAAGATTCTGTGCCTGGAACCGATCTCAAAGGATTAGCACAGCAGTGCCCAGTTTACCTCAGATTTTGCAATACTTACCTGAGATGCTTCACAAGGACCTGTCTTTTTCCTCCATTAAAATCCACGCCTCCGCCATTTCAGCACATTATAACACAGAACCTCCCCTCTTCTTTCATCCTCTGCTCAAGCAGTACCTCAGAGGGTCCAAAAATTTGAGACCACCCAGGAGAGCCCCATCCCCTGCCTGGGACCTTAACTTTGTATTGGAGAAGCTCACTCTGCCTCCTTTTGAGCCAGCTGCTACTGCAGACTTAAAATTACTTTCTTGGAAAACAGCTTTCCTTTTAGCAATCATTTCAGCTAGAAGGATATCTGAATTACAGGCTCTTATGGCAGTGGAGACTTTCATGCGGACAGGGTGTCGCTCAGGACCAATCCATCCTTCATGCCCAAGGTGGTATCCAGTGTGGTTCTTAATCAGTCCATTCACTTGCCAACCTTTTTTCCCAATCCACAGAACAAAGGAACGGATTCTGCATTCCTTGGATGTGCACAGACAACTTAGATTCTACTTGGACAGGACTAAACCTCGAAGAAAATCTGAACAACTGCTGGTAGCATTTGCTGCAGGGGCAGAGGGGAAGGCTATTTCAAAACAAACCATTTCTAAATGGATAAGCCATTGCATTCATTCATGCTATAAGCACCATGGAAATCCTATCCCCCAGGGGATCAGATTTCACTCCACCAGGGCTGCATCTACTTCTGCAGCCTTTCTCGGAGATGTTCCTACCAGGGACATCCTACTAGCTGCTACCTGGAATTCTGTACATACTTTCACCAATCATTATCATTTGCTAATTTTCTCTAAATCCAGAGCTGGCTTTGCCACTGCTGTCTTGCAGGGCCTTATAGCTGGCCCTAATGCTATTTAAACTCCTCCTCCCAATCATAGCTTTGGGAATCTACCCAAATGTAATGACTGCAACAGTGAACCACAAGGAACATAGTACAGTTGTGTACACTTACCATAAAAGTAGATGTTAGAGTGTATTCACTGTTGCAGTCCTGGTTTACCCTCCCTCCAGCCCCCTGCCTACTTCTGGCTCTACCTCTACTTTCCTTTACTATGCTTAAATGCCTTTTTGGTGTATTTGCTTTTTGTTGGAAGTATACCTTTGTGTTTTTATGTTTATTTGCTCCCCATTAGGGGGGCACCTGACATCTGGGGCAAGAAAAACTGATGTAATGATGTCGGCTGCATGTTTTATACCCCTGACGACCTGACGTCATGGAAGAAGGGACAGCAACCGATGCAGGACCCAAGACTTTGTTAATCAGGCCGACTGAGGGCAACCTGCAAGCAGATTACCCAAATGTAATGACTGCAACAGTGAATGCACTCTAACATCTACATTTATGGTAAGTGTACACAACTGTACTTTGTGTACACTTACCATAAATGTAGATGTTTGAGTGTATTCACTGTTGCAGTCCTGGTTACCCTCCCTCCAAGCCCCCTGACATCTATTGGATATACCTTTTTTCTTGTTTACTGTATTTAAGCTTTCTGGTGTATTTGCTTTTTGTTGGAAGTGTAACCTTGTATATAATAGCTTCCCATTATTGGGGCACCTGACATCTGGGGCAAGAAAAACTGATGTAATGGCTTCGGCTGCTTGCTTTATACCCCTGACTACCTGACGTCATGGAAGAAGAGACAGCATCTGATGCAGGACCCAAGACTTCGATAATCAGGCCGGCTGAGGGCTACCTGCAGGCAGATACCCAAATGTAATGACTGCAACTGTGAATGCACTCTAAGATCTACTTTTATGGTAAGTGTACACAGCTGTACTTTCCTTCAAATAACTTTTTAGTTTAACATTAAATCATTACTGAGTTGAACACTACCCATTTCCGTATGGAAAGACAAAACTTTAAAGTTCACATTCTTTCCACATTATGTGCCCCTACTGGGAGTAGTTTCACTCTCAGCATCTTTCTCACAGCTTCTTCAGAGAAAGGTCAGATGGTACAGTGGTTAGTGTGTACGCCTTTCAATCACAAGGTGCAAGGTTTGATTTTCACCACTGGAAAGAGCTTCACAGATTGAAGCAGTCGAGTTGGTTTTATGCTGTCAAGTAGAGGAACTGTTCTGTTTTGTTATCGTGGTGGTGTGGAAGTGTTTCAGAAGGAGCGCTACGGTGTTTTTGTTGAACTAAAACACAATTTTCTTTGCTTCTTCAGAGTAGTGACTTCTTGGGCATTTACAGCTAAGTCTGTGGTATCCTGATATAATCTCCAGCACAGGTGTGTTCTTTGTCCTGAATTTCCAGTTCAGTCCCAGACTCATGCAGTGGCATTTCCTCCTCCACAAAATCTCTCCAGCATCTCCGAATGAGATTCTGGTTCCTCTTCATTAATTACCTTCACAAAAACTTTGTTGGTTAGACTGTTTCTGTTAAGGATATTAGCAGTTACTCATTTTTCATCTCATCACCTACAGCATTGGATGGGAATCATCAGAACTGTCCTCATCACCCATGTCTTGTTTGTGCTTCCTTGCTTTCTCTTCTTGGAACCATTGTGATTAACCAGAAAATAGGAAAAAGTATGGGATTTCCCCAGTAACATGGCCAAATTTAATTTTGTCAGTTCGAATACCACCATGGGTGTCTCTCTGAAACTAGGCTATGCCTAGTGGGACTAACCAAGTAAACCAAAATTAAATAAAAAAAAAGTAAATTGAGAGCTGCTTCTTGTGACTCAGTTCTTGCTTCACCACAGCAGTTCAGTACAGTGTATGTAGTACTCTCACTACTGCAGCCGTCTATTGCTTAATCCTGTAGTCCCCTTCGTTTTTGAATAAGAGTGCAAAATGCTTAAATTTCTCTGCTTGAGGTAGTTGCCACCCCTTGGAGCAATAGAGATTGATCGAAATCCATGTTTTCTCAAAAAAAAGCATGACCATTCTGCATCACAGTCAGTACCAAACTACTCTGATGAATGTTAGAGGTCAGTTACTTAAAGCTAAAAGAATATCATAATCTGTAAACAGAATTGGGGGATTTCATGTCCCCAATGGGATACTGCCCAGGCATTGACTGCAGTCTTTCCATGAAAATCAAAAAACAAGACAAGACAATCTTCAAAGATGACTTTTGAGCTCTCCCAGAGTGAAAAATTAGATTTTTTAAACAAAATAAAAATGATCAATTTGGGTAAAACTCAGCTGCTGGCTAGTAATTGTACTGCTTGGATTCCAGAAGAGAAGAAATATGCAGAAAGTAATAGAAAATGAGCCACAAGTGCAGGTAAAAGTAGTGGCTGGGAAGACCCTTGCAGGTGTTCAGTAAGAAGCAGTTCATTTTTCAGCTTTAATACAGGAGATGGCATCCAGCAATTTAGAAGAAAAAATAAATGCACTCATATTAAATGAGACACTAGAGGAATCTATAAAGTTAAATCACAAATGGCTAGAAAAATAGAATGAGCTGTAAGTAGCTATTCAGGTTAGCCGATAAAACTGTATATTCAGTGGCTGAAATTTAAGAAAGACTGGTTGAATATATGACTTCTGAAGAACTGTTTCATACAATTACTAGTAGATTTTGAACATGTAGAGAATATCAAAGATGTTCTGCTTTACCAGAGAAACTGGAAGGAATAGTCTACAGTTTATGAAAATAAGAGTAAGCAACTGGCCTTGTTTCATAGCAGGATTTAAATGCAAGAGAGGACATCATGTGTGTGTTCACCAAACTCAACTATGAGAAAGCAACTGATACCTATGGATGCTGGTGAATCAGCAGAATTAAAATTGTGATACCAGAATGTTTATGGAGAATTATTTGTTGTGCACCTGGCAGAAGTGATGCATGTTTATCTTGGCAATCAGTGGATGTCAATAAGCATGTGTGATATTCAAGTTATATCCAGCTGTCTTCAGAATTGTTTTTCTTGGAGGATGAAATTCATTTTTTGGATGCAAACTTGGCAAAGAAGGAAATTAAAAAGTATAGCCAACAAAGAGTGAACTAACAAAGCTGAAGGGGTCAAAGCTGAAGGGGTGTCTGCTTCTCAGTCTCCTGACGGTACCAAATCCTACAGAGAGACTTTGTCAGTGAAATATTTTCCACTGTACAAAAGGAAAATGTTTTGAGTGACAGGAAAAAGAGACAGAGTTAACAAGGAGAATCTGGAGTACCTTTGACTTGAACCAGTGATTGGTGTCAGAAGGTCGAAGTGTTGAAAAGTAAGAACAGTAGTAGTATGAAATGAATAAATAAATGGGAGAACTGTAAAACAGCAGTCCCACTAGGCATAGTTTATACTCACAAACTGTGGTGCTGCAAGAAGTGCCTGAAAGTTTATTCAGTGAGTTAAACTGGTGTGAGGACTATAAAGTGTTAACTATACTTTGTGTCATTAATGTTTCAAAGTACGTACACTGAGGAGACTGAAGAAGTAACAGTAAGTTAAACAATTTTTTTCTTGTTAATATTTGTATAAACTATGTTGTAAATTGTGTTATATTGTAAAACAGTTGTAAAGTATGCATTCAGAGGTATTGCAAATGGGAAGTAGGGAGTTTAACCAGTGATTGTTTTATATCATAGTGATAAAGTTAGAAAATACATTTTCTTAATTATAATGTATCTAGGCTTTACACTGCAGTGAGATAAAAGCAAGTCAAAATTTGATATAATGTTGTGATTTTCGGCTGCTGGGGATATAAACGTATATTCATATTATATGTTTAATTACAAGATAGTAATTTTCCCTGTTTTTATAGATGTGGGTGTCTAGATTAATATCCTTTATACAAGATATATAAAAGGTTTGTTAAGCAAATAGAAAAAGAGAAAATCATAAAAAGCATGAAAAGTAGGTGGTTATTTTTTGCACTTGCAAAGTTATTAGCTTTTTTTTCCATTGGTGTCTGCTTTTAGCTGCACAGACATGTGCGAGCAGTTCATCCAGGAGCAGTCAGACCAATGTATTCTGAGTGAAGTCTACAATGGGTTCTTACTTACTTTTGCAAAATTGCTAGCTGTTTCTCCATTAGCTAATACTTTTAGTTGGAGACGAGGAGTCTGCAGGTGCAAACATTCATGAAATGTTTGAACAGTGTATTCTGAATGAAATATACAAAGCACAGTACAATTCACTGAACTACTTGACAATTTCGCTTTAAAAGTTAAATTAAATTAAGTTTAAAACCACAGGAAATAGTTACACAGAGTTGCTCCCTAGCAGTGTTAGTGCAATATGTATTACACATAGCTGTGCGCAGTTTAGTTTAATTTATTTCATGTAGCCAGTACACACTCTTCTTAAGGCTAAAAGTTAAAGAATATTGAAAGTATGCAAGTTTTTCACATCTAGGGGAAAAAGCGATAAGACAGGCACAGATAGCAATCTTTGTAAGTGGGAATATAGGTTTTAATGTGCACTTTAATATGGTTAAACCTTGTTTTTTAGAATAGGTATTGTCTGTGGGTGCAGCAGCTTTTATTTGAAGGGTAAACTTCTTTTTTGGAAAGTGTCCATAGTTTTTTGTTTTTGCTGTGAGTTAGGGTATGATTGAGGGTGCTTTGAAAATGTGTTTAGTTCTTTTGTTGAGTGTTTTTGTTGACAAATTCTGTTAAATGTGATGTGGGTTGAAATAGAGATGAAAGAGAGTTTATACATAAGATCAGCTTGACAGATATTAGTGTGTGCATTTACACTGCAAGCTGGAAACATATTTAGAAGAAATACATTCAGAGAAACTGTCACATGGGCCATGTTTTATATGAACTTGGACTTTTGTAGAACAAATAATACCCAAAAGAAGTGTAAAGGACTGGAATTCACTTTGGTAGCAGTGTAAAATGCCTGTTTTATAGAATTTGAGTCATTTATTGTCTTTTGTTTACCAGGAACATTTGACCAAGCACAAGTCCCAATTTCATTTCAGGCCCAGAGAGAGAAAAGCTCCACATAAAATACATATTTACAGTGAACAACAATGAAAATTCAGGAGGTATTATTAGGAGAGGATTAAAGATGTAGGTTTGTTTGAGATGCAGTAGTGGGGATGAAAGAGCAGGGATAATAAGAAAGGTGAATAAGTCAGGGTGATAGAGAAATTGGGAATGGAAGAGAAACAGGAAGGTGGATTCAAGTCAGGAAGGGAGCATGAGCATAGCCACAAGGAAGTTATAGTGTTGTTTCTTAGTCGTGTTTGAAATGTTTTAGATGTAAAGTAATTGCTTTATACAACTGTTAGAGGAACCCTTGGAAATATTTTTGTTAAAATCTCAGGGCATTTTCACTTTCTTATGCTTATTGCAAGGCACAGTTGCACAAACTAGACCCTCCTGTATAATGAGGAACAATATATATATTTATCAAGATGGCTGCTTTGTTAATATTAACATCGACTGTAAATGGCCTTGTGGGTGCATGACCATTGTATATGAATTCTTCTTTTCATCTCTGTTTGTTTCTTGAGTGTTTTGTTGACATACAGTCTAGCAAAATGTGATATGGGTTCAAACTGAAAACATTTTCAAAACACCCACAATCACACCCAAAGCATAAATATCACTTGAGTTGTTTTAAGAAGTGTACAGTGTAGTGTTACAGAAGACCAGTTTGGATAGAAGTTAACATGTGTATTTCACAAAGGTGATGTTTTCACGGTGGACATTTGGTACACTTTCAAAGGCAGAGAAAAAGTGGAATAATAAAGTAATGGTACTTTTTGTGGAAGTGAGGGATGATTGGCAGGAGAATTCCTGTTGGGAAGCTTAGGAGAACATTGGGAGAAGTAAGCTTTTAGCTAGGAGTGTTATTTATAAGTGTGGACTGGTACCTGGTTTGCAAAAGTAGGATGTATTAGGGGACCTAGATAGGTTCATAGGTAGGTACTAGGCTATCTGCCCGAGGGCATTTATAAGCCAAGCCAGTATGTGTCTGCTTTCGCCGCTCCATTGATTAATTAACTGATCCTCTGTCAAGCAGAGCCAATCAAGTGATCCCATGGGTGTATTTTCTGTTACCCATCCACTCGTCAAGGTTTCTCTTGAAGCGTGTTAGTGATGAGCTCTGCCTGATGTAATTTGGAATTTTGTTCCAAAGCATTGGAAGTCTCTGTGACAGGAATCTATCCCTCCAGTATGTTCTATTTATTGTTGTGGTGAGGTTTAGCTCACTAGAGCGCGTGGCTCGCAGTGACTTGGATTTCTTTAGGTGGAGCATGTCCATCAATTCTGAGTTGGACATGACTTTCTTTGTAAGTCAGGCAGAGATCACTTCTGAGTAAGCGATATGCCACTGAGTACAACCGGAGTTTTATCAGTCGGGCTGCATAGGACATATGTTTGAGGCCAGTAATCCTGTTGGTGTGGTACTTTTGTGGTCTTTCCAGCTGTTGGAAGTGTCTTGTGAGGTACATCCCAAATGGGGCATTGTACTCTGATGGGTCTAATGAGTGATAAGTAGAGGGGCACTGTAACCTCTTTATTTCCAGATGCAAAACCTTTAGTAATTAGATGGGCCACATAGGATTTCCTAACTACTTTGGCAATATGATTGCCAAAGGAGAGATTACTGTCTACCTGGGTCCCCAGATCTCTTATTACCTCTTCTGTATTAAGAGGGCTGCCAGCTATGTGGTAATTCATGGATGTTTTGTTTTTCCCAAATGGGATGACTATGCATTTTTTGGCATTTGGCTTGAGGCCATGATTTTGACACCAGGTGTCTGTCTCAGTAAGGCTCTTTTGGAGGATGTCCTTGTCAGCTGAAGAGTCAGTTATGGCTCCCAGTTTGCAGTCATCGACGAACTTGGTTAGCCATAGTCCTCCTGTGTTTGCCTGTACTTCTGAGAAGTATATGCCGAACAGTAGGGGTCCCAGGACCGAGCCTTGCGGGACACCACTTGTGACTGGTTTAGAGGCGGACCTGGAGCCCTCTATTTTTCCCGTGTGAGTTCTGTCAGTAAGCCAGTTGACAACCCATCTCGTGACGTAGGGGTTTATGTTCAGGCTGGTGAGTTTTTCTGTAATACCCGAGTGGGGAATGGTGTCGAAAGCCTTGGTGAGGTCCAGGTAAGCTGTGTGAACCACCTTTCCCTTGTCTATGGTCTTGGTGACTGTCTTGAAAAAGTCAACCAGGTTTAGTTGGCGTGATCTGCCCTTAACAAAGCCGAACTGGGTCGGGTCAAGTGTTTGGAGGTTCCCAATTTCTTTGTTAATGAGTTCCATGATGATGTACTCCATAGCCTTGCAGACCAGGTTAGTCAGGCTTATGGGGCGATAGTTACCAGGGTCAGTTGTGGCCCCTCCTTTGTGGAGAGGAATAACCGTTGCTGTGTGCCATTCTATGGGCACATAGCCTGTGGAGAAGCTGAGGTTGAAAAGTGTGTTTAGGTGAGGGGTTAGTTCATTCTGTAGTTCATGCAAGACGCAGCCTGGGACACCATCTGGTCCCTTTGATGCTGTGTTTTTGGCTTTTGAAAGGGCTGTTTTCACCTGTGTGTCTGATTTTTAGGACACTACACTTTTCCGGTATTGTTGTGGGCCCTTTTGGAACTGAGGGGGGTGAAGTTTGCACTGAATCTATCTGCCAGGATGTTGGCAATATCAGTAGGTTCAGTATATTTTGTGCTATTTTGCACTAGTTCAGTGCATTTCTGCGAGTTGCCACTTAGATTCTTAACATAGCTAAAGAAGGCTTTGTGGTTATCTTGAATCCTTGGCTATTTTTCTTTCGAAGTTAGCCTTGGATGATTTTATGAGGGACCTTAGTTTCTTATTGATACTGATCAGGGATGTCTTTCCTTCTTGGGATTTGCTTTTTTTCTGAACTAGTTTCCTCCTCCTGTTGTATAGCCTGTTTATTGCAGGGGTCCACCAAACTGGTTTCCTTCTCTTAGAGGAGTGAGTCTTGGTTTTGCTAGGGATGGCACGATCCATGCATCCTTGTAGGTGCTCATAGAGTGCATTTGTAAAGGTTTCTGCATCTTGGGCAGCGTTATCCTTTAGCGTGGGGGCTGTGAAACTTACCACCTCTGTCTTAAGTAAGGTGAAGTTTGCTTTAGATAAGTTTTTTACTGTGGTTTCCTTAGTTGGGGGTGGTGGTGAGGTGTGGATATCAGAGTGATTAGTTTATGGTCTGATCTAACCAGTGACTGGTTGACCTCTGGTGTGGAACACCTGCCGCCCATGTTGGTGATGACCAGGTCCAATATGTTTTCACCTCTGGTAGGGGAGTTTACCAGCAGATCCAGGGTGTTTGAGTTGATGAATTCCTGGAAGTGCTGAGCCTGGGAATTTGTATTCGAGTAGTTTTCCTATTGAATGGTTGGTTAATTGAAATCGCCCAATGTCAGGGTGTTCGGTAGAACCTTCATGTTTTCCAGTGTCTGCAGAAAGGTGGAGTGGTGGTCCTGGGTCATGGAGTGTGATCTGTAGCAGGCCACAATTTGCATTGCAGATTTGCCTGAAATTAGTTACACATGGATGATCTCAGAGGTATCATGCTGCGCCACTAACCTGGAGGTATAGGTATCCTTGATGAATATGGATACACACCCCCTCCTTTTGTGTTTCGGTCCGTGTTCTGTGGCCAAGACGTGTGGCATGAGTTGTAGCCCAATAGTGCTGGGGTGCTGTCTCAGTTACTGCACAGATGTCGACGTTCTCCATACTGATCAGTGCTTCGAACTTGTGCATTTTGAGATTTAAACTCCTGGGGTTGAGTAGCATAACCCTCAGTTTTTTGTTAGTTGTGCTGTTTATGGAGGTGGGTTTGACTTTTGAGCCTTGCCTAAAAAAGGCACTATGGGGGCAGCAAGAGTCTTGGCCAGTATTCGAAAGCCTAGGGGTGACAGGTGCAAGCTGTCTCTTGTGAAGCAATCCAGCTTGTTGAGCATGTCATCCCAGGCTGACAGAAACTGGATCCCCTTTGAATGACACCAGAAGCTTTGCCAATTTTTGAAATTTATCATTTTTTCATTATACTGAGGTATCATTCTTGGTGAGGGCAGGATGCTACTCTGGGTCAGGGTCATACCAGCCTGGGCTGCATGATCAGAGAGCTCTTCCATGTCTCTCTTCGTGTAGTCCAGGGAGGTACATCTCAGGTCATTCACACCAACATGAACAATGACAGTCATATGTGTACTTGTTCTAGAGTGACCTGAGAGTTTGTGTTATGTGGCAGATTCTGGCTTCCAACAGGCAGCTAACAGTAACCTTTTGCTTGTCTAGCATTGAGTGGGACGTAAGTGTGCCTGACTGTCGAGTCACTTATTACTAGTGTGTTAGGTATGTTATTTCGCCTTAAGGGCTGTGATTGTGTGGCACACTGATTTTGTGTTTTATGTGTTGTCTGGTTTGTGATGGGAAGTGCAGGTTGTTTGGGTGTCTGCTTTGGAGGTCTCTGATGCTTTTGCAGGTTTTTATTTAGAGCCTCCGAGTATGATTTTGTGTATTTATGTGTATTTTTTGCCAGAGCTGTTTTAGTAGGTGTGTGTGCGGCTGGAGGTGTGGTGTAAGTGTTAACATTGTCCTCTTGACTGTCTGTTCCAGTCTTGGGTGAAGACAGCTTAGCTTCCAGTTTGGCTGAATAATTGCATCTCTCGCATATGTTAATGTTTTGTGGTAGGAGGAGTAGTTTGTCTGTGTACATGAGGTAGTTGTAACATTGCCTCAGGATATCCAGATTTACCAGCTGGACTGAAGAGTGCACCTGAATTTGCCCTTTGGTGATGCCTGAATAGTAGGGTGAGCTGCTTAGTCGGTGGGGGGTGAATAAAGAGCCTTGCCCTGCTGGGCAATCAGTGTCAGGGTATATTAGTGCTTGCTGTTAGGTCTGAACAAGTGCTGGGCTGTAAGATGCTTTTTGAGTGCTTAGGTTGAGAGTTACACTAGTTTCAAAGGAAAAACTGAAGAGGAGACTTAGTGGAGCCAGGAATAATTTAACCGTAGCTAACCGGCACTGCCCAGTGTGCAAAACTGTGCAAACGTGTATTTTATAGTAGGGAAATGAAAGAGATAGAAATTAGCCCAAAATGGCCAATAAACTGCTAACTTCTGGGCTGGAACCACTCCTCCAGGGACAGATAGGTTGCTCAAAGCTCCCCTCTCTCACTGGTGAACAGAGAAGCTCCCTTCTATCCAAGTAAGGTATGGGCATCTCAGGAACTAGTATCACAGCCCTGAATTCAGCACTAGCCTGAAAACTGGACTATACTAGCTTAGAAAGGCAGGAAACAAGGAATTTTTTGTTTGTTTTTTTGAAAAGATAAGGCAGTAAAAAATACACTTAAAACAGCTTGAAATGACTACAAATGATCAGAAAAGGCTATCGCACTTTAGTGTGTAGCATACAACAGTTAAATTATTTAAACAAAAAACTTTTTAAAAGTGCAGGCAGTCAAATAAGTACAATATGAGAAAAAACAAGCTTTTAAAGCACAATAAACACTTGAAAATCTGCGTTTAGGCGGAAAACAGTTAAGTACAGCAAGAAAGTACAGAAAACTGATACTTAATCACTCCAAAGTCTCTCTTCTAAGCTAGAAGACGTGTATCGGTTTAAGGCTTTATAGTGCTACTCAGTAGGTTAGTTGCAGGAAAGATGGGAAACAAGCACAGATGTGGTCTTTTAAACTGGAAAGTTGAAAGAGAGTGCAAACTGTCCAAATGGTCAATAAACTACAATTTCTGGGCCAAGAACCTCTCCTCTCGTGGTAGACAGGATACCTAGTGCTTACCACTTCCACTGATAAGCTAGAAGGCTTTCTTCCAACACAGAAAGGCTTGCAGGGCTCAGAAGCTTACCAACAGTCCTGGATACGGCAACTCTGTATCTGGACTAGGCTAGTTACAGGAAAGGTGGGAAACAAGTGCAAGTGCAGCTTTTAAACCAGAATGTTAAAAGAGATGGAAAAAACTGCCCAAATGGCCAATAGCTACAATTTCTGGACCAAGAAGCACTCCTCTTGTGGTAGATAGGCTACCTAATGCTTACCACTCCCACTGATATGGGAAACCAGAGAATTGTTAAGAATGATGTAATAAAAATTAGTCAGCAGGATCATTTATCAATTTAAAGGACTTTCTCAGAGGCAAAGAGAGCATTTTGGATTTTGTCTAAAGCTGGCAACACCCTCCAGCACTTGCTTTGCTCTGTCTGTATGTAAGTAGGATCTTAGACTTTAGTGTTTCTCTTAAGGAATAGATAGAAAATAGTAAGTTTAGACTAGTTGTTTTCTGTATTTGTCAGAACTATTCTACTGTATTAATTTAAGCATTTTCCTGTGATCTCTGAACTCTTGACTAGCACTGTGTATTAAGAAGTATTGTCTTGTATTTTTATTTATTATTAAATATTTTTAAACCTTTAAACTGTGGCTGTTTTGTTTAGGGAGAATTTAAGCTTTAGAGTACATTGCATGCATATGGTGATACTGGCCAAGCCACTCCAATAAACCTTAAAACATTCTGGTCACACTATTGGACAGTAATAATTTGACACCCTTTGGTAAGGGTCTTTTTAGTAGCTGATAAGCATCCTGGTGGCAGTGATTACTATTTTATAGCCTGGACAGAAGGGGCACAGCTAGTGAACTTGTGCCAGCCTTCCTCAGGAGTGTCTGTGTGGTTGCATATAAATTATCTCAGTGTGTTTGTGTGTGTGTGTCAATCACTTGGGCAGGACATGAAGCACTGGTTGGACAGAGTGAGTGCTAGGAGGATTTGGGTTGAGACCCTGGCTAAGAATCCCACTCTGTAGCTATGCCAGTGGGGAGTCTTATTGGGGATCTGGAGAGAACGGGAGAAACCAGCCCCAGACTGACTGTGATCTCTGTGTTCTCTTAAGGGAAATTGTACTTTACTGTGTATTTGTTATCCTTCCCAGTGTGAACGACCCTCACTGGTGTTAGTGGTGAGGATTGAGGCTCCTTGATTATTGAACCAGTGCACGGGCATCACATATTAATTGTTTGGCAGTGGTGGGATATCCACACCACATATTAATCGGTTGGCAATTGGCTTGTAGTGGTGTGGATAGTAAATTCATGTAGCTTGTGTACAGTGATCACTGAAGGTGTTTGTGTACTCTAAATCAGCTACACAGTGAACATTCCGAGTTTAGATCACAATTGTTTTATTTCTTTTGTTAGCTTAGTTAGGGAGGAGCATGGCAAGCTGTCAAGGAGCCATTTTACTGAGATGTGCCAGGCTAAGGGACTGTCGCATGGAAACCTGACTAAGGCAGACATGATTGCAGCTTTGGTTACAGCTGCATCAGAAAACAGCAATCAGGAGGGTGATCAGACTGACTATGGAGATGTACAACACTCAGAGAATGGATAGCTCAACCTTTCTGCAGAAGACTTAAAAATCCATCTGAAGTAAAGACATGAGTTGGAGGCTAGACATTTGGAAACAGAAGCAGCAGAGAGACTGAGGCGTGTCTACAGGCTGAGGAGAATAAGAAACTCCTACGCCTCATAGCTGAGAAGAAGGAAAGGCAGTGGCAGCATGTAAAGGAGATGCTGACTCATTGTCAGAGTCATTGAGGTAATGGG